>NW_027497104.1:0-190241 GCF_021521415.1 Bidens hawaiensis | reverse complement strand
CACCCTGAGTTTATGGACTAACCTTCTGAGAACTTGCTACAATCACTAAATTAGAATAATTGTTATTTTTTTTGGTAGCTGCCATAAGTTTAACCGGAAAACTATCAATCAAGTCTTAAACATCAGGATGATTATCGAAAACTCCACAGAATGATCATAAGAATAGTCAAATACTTCAATATGAACATTGAATTTCGTCTTCCACAACATAGGCTTTACTTTTCATATGAAAATGTTGGCGATGATGTGGCATTGTGACGTGGATATGCTGTCCACATCGACACTTTAAGGACTTGACAAATGTACTCTTTTGGTGAAAACATTGTCTAAAAGTTTTTTTTCGGATGAACACGCCAACCAATGTTCCTGCAAACTCCCGAATGCCCGTACTGTATGAATGTTCTGGCGAATAAGCTGGTGAGTTTAAAAAGGTTTATTTTCAAAAACTTCTTTAAAAAAGATCAAATGAAAATAAACAGTCATGAAAAGTTTGCAGAAAAGAGGAATGCAGAAGAGAAAATAAAATTGAAAAGTTGTGGAAAACCCTTTTTTAAAATTCAAGTAATTTTGTTAGAATTTAATTAAAACTCTTACGGTTCAAGTTGATACAAAAACAAATAAATAAGTCAATTATTTTAAATAAACTCAACTATGATCTATTATGATTAAATTCCTTAGTCTATACTGATACTGAGGTGGCAAGCCTTGTTATTAAAAAATCATTATGGCATTATCAGGTGGAAAAATAATTGACTTATTTTTCTTTTTTCTCTTCTCTTCTTTCATCATAACACATACAGATAAATGTCTAGCCGTCATGAAGATCAATGGGCTTTACTATTAAAACAGTCAAATAAATAAATCCCGTCTTTCTATTTTTAAATCAGATAAAATATATTATAAAAAATACAATTTTTGAACTCTGTCTCCGGATCCACCAGAACATTCGTATCGTTGCTGGTGGGTTTGTCAGAAAAAAATTCTACCGGCATTTTCACCTTAAGAGTACACTTGTCAACTCTTTAAGATGACCAAGTTGTCGACGGATCCACACAAACATCGGCTCGATTTTGACATTCTCGTATGGAAAGTGATAAAATTGCAACATTAAAAGAGTGGTACAGAAAATCTTAAGGGGTTATTTGGAGTAGATATAAAGTCACATAGTATTATTTTTTAACGGCCAACAAATCATTCAAATGGACTACTTGTAAAATTTACAACATCTAGATACACTTGCCTCTGAACCGGGGATAACCCTCACCTAGGGTCGACGCCTGTGAACGCACTCGCCCAAAGGCAAGACAGTGCGGTGAGGTAAACCCGTGCAGTTCAAGGATCAAATTGGTATCACCCGCTGCCTACTCGCTTAGTCTCCCATCATCCCCAGGTACCGTCGAAACCAACTAGTTAATCAACCGACTACTATTAATATATAGTTAGTTTATTATTTTTGGATTTTACTTAAATTAGAGTTTAATTTTGTTTTATAATTCAAAGGTCTCCCGTTCCTTAACTTATTTGCCTATATAAGGCGTTCTAGGGTTTCGCGTTTCTCATATCTTCTTCTTCTTCTTAATTTTTTCTTTTTCTTAACGACCAACACTTCTTATTTTGTAAGGGCTACTGACAAAATTATCTCTTTGAGGATTCGGTCTAGACCTCCTTATGTAGGAAGCCCTTAGGAAAAACTTCATGGCCACCACACCCAGAGGTGATGGCATATGTTTCTCGTATCAGTTTTTCCATTTCATTAAATCAAAAAGAGTCTAACAAGTTTTTCCATTTCATGTTTGGTTTGCGATATTCACTTGCTAATTCAACAGAATGTATATGTCTATTTTATGAAAGTTGAAGATTCAATGTATTTATTGTGATCTTTGATTATTAATGTTTATATTAAGGATTTCCTATTGGAAAACCATGGAATCAGTTGCATATATATTATAGACCTATTAGAGAGCATGCATTTTTTAAGTTTCTCTTTATATTGCACTTCTATAAATTAATGGCAAAAATACATAACATTATACCATAGATGCTTTCATTATTCTATGAAACCATGATGTTGTTATTGTGTCATACCTCGTCACAGACAAGAAACTGATCTCCCTAGACATTAGGATGAAAGTTTGCTATGGTACGAACAACCGCCGTTTGGTTAATTTCCATGTTTTAGAAGCTCTTCAATTTTTCTCTGATGATGATCTGCATTTGAATAGGTATTTATAGAGGGGTGGTGGAGAAATAACCTTAAGAAAAATCTAAAGGCTGAACCGGAAAAACTCTGACATCCAACTAAAGGGTAAACCAGAAAATAAAAAATGTTAAATAAAAAATAAATAAATTCCTGCAAGTATGTAATTAAGCATGTAAACAAACCGAACGAACACAAACAAGGAAAGGACCCGTTCGTGTTCGTTCGTTTAACTTTAAACGAACAAGAACACTTAATCTAACACATACTTCGTGTTGCGCTCGTTTGTTTAAAAAAAATGAACATGTCCATGTTCATTTATGTTCGTTTATTTAAATTCTAAACGAACAGTTCACGAACAAAAAAAAATAAATGAATAAATGTAAATGAACACAAATAAACATAAAGAACATAATTGAACACAAATAAACAATCAGAAAGCCATTAAATAAATGACTCTTAAAGATAATAATATATAATTATTTTCTATTAATATGTAAACGGACATAAATGAACACACTTCACGAACATAAATGAATGAACGAAACATGTATTCATCTTCGTTCGTTTAATTAAACAAACACAAAATTTTTGTTCATGAACTTCGGCCGAACAGTTTACAAACAGTTTATTAAACGTTCGGTTCGTTTACGGGACTATATATAATCGAAACCCCTACTTTTGGAATGAACCAAGCAAATTGTATGTGTGATTAAATATAATATTTGAACATGTGAGAAGGATTTTTCTAGAACATTATATTATTAATGGATCCAAAAATTTAGGCGTTCTAGAGCCTGATTGTATGTCTTACACTTTCTTAGAGATGATAATGGGTCGGGTTTCGGGTTTAGGTATTTCCAAATCCATACCCAATTATTAAAGCCTGTTTCAAACCCATCGGGATTTTTATCAGGTAATTACCAGTCGGGTATCGGGTTTCCTATCGGGTCTTTGACAAAATACCCGTCGGGTATACCCGGTGGGTTTATGTTAGGTTCTACAAACTCAACTGGTTATGGAGAAGACGAGAGATTTATGGAGAATACGAACTCAGCCGCCGTTCGTTGGTCGAGACTCGAGATGTGAAGACTGCAGATTCATGGGAAACAAAGAGTTTGGCAGGGACTGAGGTCACACTAGGTCATAGAATAGATATGATTAATGAACTTCGTGACAGGGCGGGATTTTGGTCAATTGTAACTGTGATCTAGTTTTTTTAACGGCTAACAAACATAGAATGTCTAGATACTCCGTACGAGGTGACCAAATGACTAAAAATCAATAGAGCAGATATGATTAATGAACTTGGTGACAGAGCGGGATTTAGGTCAATTGTAATTGTGGTCAGTTAACCTTAAAAGGAAATGATAAGCCATATAAATAATTCATTGTTTTACACACGACCAAAATGAATAAATGAATGCAAACAAATATAATAAAATAATTGATTCATAATATATTTTAAAATTAGAACATACGATATATAAATATAAATATATAAATAAATGTATATATAAAAGTTAGTCAGATACATCTGGTATATAATCGGGTAAATGGTTCAGTGTTATCGGGTATCGGGTCGGGTACAAATCCAAAACCCATCCCAAACCCACAAAAAAATTTAAAACCCATCCCAAACCCTAATGGGTCGGGTATTACCCGTCCCAATTATATCGAGTTTTTGGGTTTTTTTTTTCCGTTGGGTTCAGGTTTCGCTCACATCCCTGCACTTTCTATCTAAAAAATTTAGGCGTTGTAGAGCCTGATTGTATGTCTTACGCTTTCTATCTCATGTATCAAATGATTTAAGGATTCACTAATCGTTAATCCTTTAAAATCATTTCAGACTCTAGAAACGTATTGTCTCTTTTGAAAAGAGTTGAAAAAGAAATCGCATTTAGCTAGCAAACAGATTTTCAAAAATCTGTTTTTCTATAATTGAATATGTTTCTATAACCTCCAGTCATATCATATAGGTGCTGGTATTAGATTTCCTTATCTAACTTACTATAATACTAAACAATAACATATTCAGACCTTGTTTAGACCGTGTGTTGCGGTGCTTCATTGGGGGCGCTCCAGCCTCACTCGCTGCCACTATGGTCACGCACACCACAACGGGTTGGCGTGAGTGGGGACGCTATTACGTTGATGTGAGGCTGATAGCGAGAGCCACATGACCGTTGGGACTTGGGAGTGTTAGATGTTGTGCCTTCGGTTAATATGACCATTTTAATAATAATAAAAAATATCAAACTTAATTCTATAAATATCACCACTCACTACTAGTATAGCTTTAGACATGGTTGGGTTTTCTTTTTTGACCCGGTTCTCATTAAAAACCCTGTCTAAAAAGGTGTCCTTGATCCCTTAAAAATCAGCTGCACAGAAAACCCGCGTCTAAAGACTAAAAGTCGCGCCAAATAATATGTAGCACATTTTTAGCTGCGGTTTTGGTATAAATCGCGTCCCAAGTGGCTTCTTAATTAACCATAAATACATTAAAACCCTAAAATTACCTAATCATTCACACACATCTGTCGTGGTCTTCTTCTCCCATTAACTACATACGGTGCAGCTTAAAAACTCAATACTGCTATTTTGCAAAGGATGCTCTTCATGGAATTAATTCTTTAGTTTTTGTTCATTCTAACTAAGCTTTTAATTTAGGGACTATATCAATATGCTTCCTGTTGCATCCTTAGCAATAGATGTGTAAGGCCAATATTTGTGACTTGCGATATCAAATTACGAAACCCATTATTTTTTCACGGTCAAGATAATAATTAATGTCGGCGAGAGGTCCGGACACGAGACGAGAGCTTCGGGCACGCGTTTAGCTTCAACGGGAAGAAATCTTCTAGAATGTTATTATTTTGGCTATAAATAGGACTTTGTATTGTCAAGTTTGTGTGTGTTTTGTAAGGTGTAAATCACCCACCCAAGGGGAGCTCACCTTGGGTGGGGTCGGTTCGTTTAATCTATTAACTTTTTAACCAATAACGAGATCGTTCATATACTTTATATTATCTTTATATTTCTTGTTCGGTCGTTTGATTTACCGCACCCGTCTCGAGCGTTTATCAAAAACAACGCCGTTCGTTGTCGGATCCGGTTTCAGGACCTACAAGATGCTACTGAATAGGTGAGGTTTTGTTTAATTAGTTAATTTTTTTTATATTAAGTTTGTTAATTTATTGCTTTTTCAGTTCAGTTTGTGTATAGATGGGAAGAAAATTGAATTGGAGAGTAATGTTCTACTTGCTTCTATTGAAAACATGTGGTACAGATGGTCGGTATCTAGAGTACTATGAATGATTATTATTTATAATTACTATGTTTAATTTGTGGGTTATAATTGGGATAATCTCTACTTTTAGGCCTGTTTTGAAGATTGTTATGTTCAACACAAATAGATAAGGACAACCTTATTAGTGATCCAACACATGTAAATTTTGTTTGATACTTAGGTCCTTAAAAGAAGAAAATTATAACTTTATTAAAGTAATTGCAGATATTGAGATGGCTTTGGTTGCTAAGGAAGCCTTGGAATGACATTACATATCTGATGTAGGTGTCTTACAATAAAAAAAACTTTATTGTTTCCATCAATACCACACATGAAGTTGTATACAATGTGGCAAACAAGATGCTAGACTGTAGAATACTGGACTACACATACAAAATTGTGAAAAATATTATTGTTTAAATTTGCAGAACTAAATTGTCAAAGACGTATGTTTATCACCTTGTATTATAAATCTTAGTCGTTCAATTTAATTTTCAAAGTTTTAAATAATTAATTTTAGTCTAAACAACAACCATCCGATAGGGAATGCGACTACATGGTGATCAAATATGTGCTTGATTTTGTCTGTACTTGTCAAAATAGATTTCTGACCTTGTGAGTATTTCATATTTCATAATTGTTTGATTTTCTCAAAAGCTAATTTTGTCCACTTGTTTCATTTTTTAGATGGAGGCAAGATACGACAATTACTATTGAAACAGACATTGGCGACTTACTCAACAACATGATGTCGCAATTTTTTACAAAGTTCGTCTTACTTGATTACAAGTATTGTAGTTTAGATTTATATGTTATTTAATAAATTTTGACAGTTTATATTGTAAAATTCTGGATGTAATGTATTTTGATCTAGTAGAAAAATGTATTTGAATTTTATATTGTAAAATTCTAGATTTAATGCATTTCGGTTTATTGTGTTATTTTTGGCTGATTTTTATTGTTAAAATTACTAAATTAGATTTGGGAGTTCAAAATCAGGATTTGATGCTATAATTGAATATTAATGCTTATTAAATGCTCCTTTTGATGCAGTTTAAAAGTGTGGCTAAAGATGATTTTCTAAAAATGCGAGTTGCTTGTTTCCGCGGTTCGAGAACATTTGGCGTGGTTTTTAAAACCGCGTCCAAAACTAAAAGAAGCTTTTGCTTCACTATTTTTTAACGCGGTTCTAAACCGCAGCTAAAGCTCTTTTTCACCCCGTCTAAAACTAGTTTTTGTACTAGTCACCAACTTTTCTCCCAAAACCCTTAAAAACTTCTCATTTCCTCTTATTTTTATATAAACATAATTTCATACCCTTACTCCAAACCATCAATCAAGAATGGAATGCGGTTTCTTCATCTGATTCTTCTGAATAAGACGATCTGATCATTGAAGCGGGAAAGATAACGATAAACTACTTGATTGGGCAGTCTCAAAGGGGCCACGGGCTAACAAGACAACCATCTCTTTATCGTGATCGAGTGGGCGCTAACGAAACTTTGTTACGCCATTATTTTAGCCCTAAACCCCTTTATGATGAAGATCATTTTAGGCGGCATTCTCAATAAGTAGACAATTATTTATGCGTTTAGAAAATGATTTGTTGGGACAATATTTTTTGTTCAACAAAGAGAATATGCTAGAAGTAGAACCGTGTTCTTCACTATACAAAAACTTACAGCCGCTCTTCGGTAACTAGCATATGAACTTTCGTCAAATGCAATGGATGAATATCTAGAAACGTCTGAAAAAATTACTCGCGATTCACTTCATTTTTTTGTCAAGGTATATATATCTTTACTTAAGTTATATTTTATAAATTTTTAGTGTATACTTGACAATATATTTATATCAAACTTATACGTAGGGATCATATCGATTTACTCACAGAGATATTTGCGTAAAACAACATTGTTTGATATCCAACGCATATACAAGGTGCATAGTGAAAGAAATGGTTATTCTCGGAACGTTGGTAGCCTCGACTATACGCATGCTCGGTGGGCTATGTGTTCTACAGCTTGACGAGGGCAAGGTCAGTTCCACTAGGGTGATCACCCCAGCTCGACGATTATACTTAGGCGGTGGCTTCACATGATCTTTGGTTCTGGCATACATTTGCATTATCATTAACGACCTAAATGCTATTAATCGATCGCTAATATTCGATGACACTATCGACGGGATTGATCTCACTCCGTCGCTTTTTTTGCAAATGGCGAAGAATTCTAGTACGAGTACCACCTAGTTGATGGTATTTACAATGAAAGAGCGACACTTATTCAATTTTTTACGTCTCAAATTGAAGACAAACGGAAGTACTTTACCAAGAAGCAAGAATCCACAAGAAGATATATTGAAAGAGCATTAAGTATTTTTAAAGAAAAATTTTCATTTGGTGGCGAACCCAATATGGTTTTGAAAATGGAAGAAATAGATGTTGTCTACACTTGTCTTATGGTAGATAGCATGATTTCAAAACATACGAGATATCAAGAACCGTGAGGTACACGGAACCTTCATAATGAGTTGGTCAAGCACTTATTGGTTAGACGACCCGATGATCTTGTATTAGATGATTATAATTTGTTAGCCATAATATTTTTAATTTAATGTAATATTTTCTAATAATAGTAGTTTATAAATTTAGAAAGAAAAAATATATAATTAAAAAATTAAAAATTGCTAAAGCCCTAGCTCACCTAAAACATAACATGTCAGGTGGCTTAAACAGTGGCTTTATCTAAATGCCCAATTAACGTAAGGTGGAGCAATATTAGAGGATGAATGCTGACGACATACGATCTTATTAAAAGGCAAATTTTCATCATGAAGAAAGCTTATTTTTTTCAAAAACCTTTTTTAAAAACTACCATATGTATGTGTTAATTTTGTTATTCAAAAATCTGAATATAACCCCATCTAATATTATAGCTTAGACTTAATATGAATAAACCACAACATTTGGGTTTTACCAATTTTTGTTGTTTTAGATATATTCAATTTTAGAACTTTATTGTTTTGGGTTTAGTTTCAGTTATATGACGAACTTATCCAATGTTAAATAAATTCGCATCGACTGGCCAACATATAGATATTTGTTTTAAATATGTTTTTTATCCTTTTGTTTTTAAATATTTTTTTTGTTGTAATGTCGATATCATAATGAACCTAATCAATAACAACTGAATTCGTGTCGTTAGGATCATATCTTGTATGTGTGCTGATACTGTTGTAGGCTTTTATAGATTTGCTTTTGAATTTAGTGACGAAGCCGTAACGAATATAACCGATACCAATGTGCGTAACTTCGACAACTTTGTTACTTCGTTGCACTACATCACTTCCCACACTCTTGTTGACAACGGCGCCTCGTCAACGGTGATGTACAGGCAGTTCTTCGACAAGCTAGACGACGAAGACAAGGAACGCCTGGAAACGGTCTGCGCCTCGATGGAAGGGTTCGACGGCAGCACAAACACCCCCTGGGTATCCTATCTTTCCCCGTCATTCTCACGGACGGGAAACACTCCCGCACAGAAGATGTGGACTTTGTCGTGATGAGGAAGCCACACCACACGTACGACATTCTCTTCGGGAGAGACGGGATGGCAAGATTCAATGCCGTGGTATCTTCAGTCCACGACATGATGGGATGGCCAACAGCTGAGGGTGTAGCGATGATCACCGGCATTCCCCAGGTATGCATCGCATCTGTCTCATCTAAACCCAAACCAAAGATGGCTAAACCAACCATCACCGAACCAGAAGAATGGGCCTTCAATGGCAAATACCCTGACCAGGCTGTTACCATTGGCCCAACAATCACTGATCCTACGCGCACCTTACTCAAACGCTTACTACAGAAAAACGCTGACATCTTCGCGTGGACACCGGCTGACATGACTGGTGTACCTCAAAGTAAGGCAGAGCATAAGCTCAAGTGTGACCCGGCTTCTACGCCAGTCATACAAAAGCGCAGAGTAATGGGGGCGGAACAAGCTAACGCGTGTAGAACCCAACTCAAGGAACTCCTTGACGCGGGCATCGTACGCGTTAGCAGATATCAAACATGGGTTGCAAATCCCGTTATGGTACCGAAGAATAACAAACAATGGCGCATGTGCATAGATTTCAAAGACTTAAACAAAGCATGCCCCAAAGATTGTTATCCGTTACCCGAAATTGATCTTAAGGTAGATTCGTTAGCACCGTTTCGCCTTAAATGCTTCCTGGATGCGTATAAGGGGTACCATCAAATCCGCATGGCCATAGATGATCAGGACAAAACCGCTTTTCGGACGCCCGATGGCACATTTTGTTATCAAATGATGCCATTCAAACTTAAGAATGCCGGGTCCACATACCAACGCCTGATGGACAAAGAGTTTCATGCCCAAATTGGGAGGAACTTGGAAGTCTACATGGATGACTTGGTCATCAAAAGCCCTGACGCAGAAGCGATGTTGAAAGACATCGAAGAAACTTTCAACACACTCAGGAAGATAAACATGAAGCTCAACCCGAGCAAGTGTTTCTTTGGGATGGAAGAAGGGAAGTTCTTAGGAGTCATCGTTACCAAAGATGGCTTCAGAGCGAACCCTGAAAAGGTCGAAGCCATTATCAAAATGGAATCACCTACTACCATCAAGCAAGCTCAGACACTGAATGGACGACTAGTCGCACTCAACCGCTTTTTGGCAAACCATGCGGATAAGTCGTTTCCATTCGTGTCAACATTGAGAAACTGCTTAAAGAAAACGCACTTCCGCTGGACACCAGAAGCGGAAGCAGCTTTTCAGGAGATTCGGTCACGCTTGATCGAACTCCCAACGCTCACAGCACCTGAAGTGGGGGAGGAATTAATCCTATACCTTTCCGCCACAGATAGAGCAACCGGAGCAGTCCTGCTAGCATAGCGGAAAGGCATCTAGATGCCAATCTATTATGTTAGCCGTGTCCTAACAGATGTAGAAACCCGGTACTCTACCCTGGAAAAATTAGTCTTAGCACTTGTACAGGCTTCACGCAGGCTAAGACGATATTTCCAAGGTCACCCTATCACCGTTCTCACCAACTTCAAACTTGCAAACGTTCTGGGCAAACCCGAATTGTCGGGACGCCTAGCCAAATGGGCAATAGAATTGGGAGAATACGCAATAAAGTACAAGCCAAGACCAGCCATAAAGGGCCAGGTCTTGGCCGACTTTATTGCAGAAGTCCCCGCTTCACGGGAGAAAGAGTGCCAGGAGGAGGCTCAACCCTCCCCAGCACAGGGCGTCCATGAGGTCTGGCGGCTCTACACTGATGGAGCAGCCAGCAACGAGGGTTCAGGCGCAGGGTTGAAACTAACTAATCCAGCAGGACAAGAATACACTTACGCTATTCGACTGGATTTCCCAAGTATGAATAACGAAGTAGAGTATGAAGCATTCTTGGCCGGGCTGAGAATTGCGCTTAAGATGGGAGTGAAAAACTTGGAAGCCCACGTGGATTCCATGTTAGTAGCCAACCAAATAAACGGGACGTACACGGCCGTGAACGACACAATGGCCCTGTACCTCGCACAAGCAAAAACCCTTATGCGCGATTTTAATGATTGTAAAGTCATACACGTCAAGCGTAGCGAGAACAAATCTGCGGATGCGTTGAGCAAGCTTGCATCGCTAGCCTTCACCCACTTGGGAAAGGATATCCGCATTGAACTCCTTGGAGCACCATCAGTCCCGCACAAGGAAATCTGTGTCATCCAAACCGGCACAAAAACGTGGATGACACCAATAATAACTTACCTTGCGGCGGGTATACTACCAGAGTCAAAAACACAGGCAAGAAAAATACGTTGTAAAGCACTGAACTATCAACTCATCGATGACATCCTTTACAGACGTAACACTCTTGGTCCACTACTAAGATGCGTAGACAACCAAGATGCTGACTACCTCCTAAGGGAAGTACACGAGGGCATCTGTGGAGTACACGCAGGTCCACGCGCTGTTGTAGCCAAGCTAAACAACGCGGGATACTTTTGGCCGGGGATGCATACGGATGCGCTGGCATACATCAGAAAATGCAGGTCTTGCCAGCTTTACGCACCCAACACGCATCGCCCGAAAATGAACTTGTTCCAGTCACCTCTTCGTGGCCATTCCAGAAGTGGGCCATCGATGTGACAGGCCCATTTCCCACAGCAGCAGGAAATGTTCAATTCCTAGTGGTAGCCATCGACTACTTCACCAAGTGGATAGAAGCAAAACCCTTAGCCCAAACAACCGCAAAACATATCAAGAAATTTATTTGGGAATTTATTATTTGTCGTTTTGGACTTCCACAGACTTTGGTGAGCGACAACGGCACCAACTTTGCTGACAAGAAGCTACAAGAGTGGCTGGAAGAACTTCAAATCACCCACACCTTTACCTCAGTGGCGCACCCGCAGGGTAATGGTGAGGTGGAAAGAGCAAATAAAAGCATCATTGACGGCATAAAGAAAAGACTCTTGGAACACAGATCCGGCTGGGTGGACGAAGTTCCACACGTCCTTTGGGCAAACAGAACGCTGAAAAAGGCCAGTACGGGAGAAACCCCGTTCAGCCTCACTTATGGCACTGAAGCCATGGTCCCGGTCGAAATTGGTTTACCCTCACCAAGGGTCTTGATTCAGTCGGAAGACAATGTTGCGGAAAGACGGTTAGACCTTATGCTAACCGAAGAACGCAGAGACTTAGCCGCAGTGCGTGAAGAGAACTACAAGCGATAAATGCAAAAGTACTACAACACGCGGGTAAAACTCTGCAACTTCAATGTAGGAGACTACATACTGCGTAACAACGAGGCTTCGAACCAAGAACGCCCAGGAAAGCTGGCCCCGGTCTGGGAAGGGCCATACATTATCAATGAAGTTTTGGGAAAGGGCGCATACCGGCTCGAAAGGCTCGATGGCACTCCCATCCCAAGAACATGGAATGGAGCTCAATTACGCAAATGTTACATGTAGATCAATTCCAAACTTGTAAAGAAAAGGCCTAGACCCACTTCTAATGGAAATGATTCTCCTTTCACATTGTGTTGATAGCCTTACCTTTATACTTATGAACTTCCCACACTGATATGCCGGTATTCACCGCATAAATAAGTATGGAAAGAAGTAAGTCGTTGCGTGTGGAAGGCAGCAAAACCCGTATAAACACATAAAACGGTAAAAATTTCTAAACAAAAGATAAGGAAAACCTTCACGCAGGTCAGTTATAGGTAAAGTTTGGTCATCCCACTAAATGAAAGTGACGGTCCTACCCGCACAATCATGATAGAGGAAACTTAACACTAACCTATTAACAACCGCGCGTCCAAAGGTTAACTTGTTCAAAATACTTAGAAAATTTCTAAGGAAAAGATGAGGAAAACTTCCACGCAGGTCAGATATAAGTAAAGTTTAGCCATCCAACTAAGTGAAAGTGACGATCATACCCGCACAATCACGAAAGAGGAAGCAAAACTTTAACTTATTATCTGCCACGTTGAAAAGTTAACTTATCCAAGTACTCAAGAAATTGCTAAGTTAAACCAAAATATGCGTGAAAAAAAAACAAGGCGAGGCATTAGCAAATAATCTTTATTCCATCGAAATTCAAATATTACAAGGATTGCTGGGTAAATACCCGCATACAAGAGAATCTATACAAAAATAAAAATCTACTCTAATTGTGGAAAGGGATTTAAAGGATCAAGCTTCAGGACCACTTCCACTTGGACCCGCACCATCAGTAGAGTGTGGCGGTTCAAGGAAAGCTTTGAGGATAGCTAGCCCATCATCAGCAGCAGCAATCTCGTTCACCTTCTCCACCACCGGATGCGGGAAGGCAGCATACTGATTCACTGCTTGGTCATACGCAGCTTCAGTATCCACATTGTAAAGAGGGAAGTTGGAAGGCGGGATGTCTTGTTCAACAAACCCTAGACCAAGCTGGAAGCCAGCCTTTTCCCCATCCTCATGAGAAGCGTTGAGGGCTGCGCTCATCGCATCGTCATATGATGTGTTCGTGAACACCCGATGCACAACCTACAAAACAGAAGTATATCAAAAAATACTCAAGTGTAAGGAAAAGCGTAAAGAAGCTAGAAGTTAGGAAGCTGCGCAGACCTGCGACAACGCTTCTCGAAGAAGCCATTCCTTTGTAACCAGAGCCTCCTGGAGGGCAGCTTGAGCTTCATTACGGGCGCGTTCGGCTTCTTTCTTTGTGAGGTTGGCGAGCAACACATCTTTGGCTGCAGCCTCTTCGACGCCCTTTAGCTTACGCTCAGTGTGGTCAAGCACCCCCCTCTGGTCCAAGATCTCTTGGAGCTTCTTGGCATCTTCCATGGCCAAGGCATCATGAGCCTGCTGGAGCCTCTCTAATTTGGCTTTAAGTTCCTCATTCTCGATGCGTAGAGGCTCAGCAACAGCTTCAGCCTTGGTGGCCCTCTCGGTTGCGTTCCGTGCAGTTTCCCTGGCAAGCCGAAGCTGTTCGTTAACAGCTTGGGCAGCCTTGGAACGGGCCTCGAGCCGGGCCTGAACTTCAACCTCGAGGGCCTTGAAGGCCTTCTCCTTTTCCGCAGCAACGGCGGCAAGCTTCACATTCTCCTCCCTGATAGCCCGCGCCCGAGCCACTATAGCCGCCTTTAACTTGTCATTTTCACGACAAAGCAGCTCGACGCGCGGCTGCATCCGGGCAAGGAGAATCCGAAGCTCGTTGGACAGCCTACCCTCCTGGTAGCTGGCCATGGCCTCTCCCAGCGCACCAGCGGGGGCGGCGTGGCGTGTCCACTCGACACAATCCTCAGCAGTCCGGAGGGTCGTTCCCCGGCGGATATTCCACCGAGGAGCGTACACCTCGTTGGAATCACGAAATGCAATAAAACAACAAACAGTTAGCAAAAAAAAACGATAAGGATATCAGGCCAAGATAACCCTACGCACCTGTAGGGTCGACAACAGGCCGATAGCCACCAAACCCATCACCTGAACCTAAGGGATATCCATCCAAAAGGTCAGGAAGATGAGAAGGAGGCAAGGATTGGTTAGACGCCACAACCCCGTGCATACCTGAAGGACCGGCCGTAGTCGTCGGCGCAGGAAGAGGCGTGGTGGAGGCTGCCGCGGTGGAAACCAACGGAGGTGAACTCACCGGAGGTGAACTCACAACCGTGGCCGCGGCTGCGGAAGAATCCACAGAAACACTCACCGCCGGCTCAGTGAAGGAATCAGTGAATATGGCACTGACAGCCGGCGGAGACGTCGTCACAGTCGGAATAGTTGGCTCAACCGGGTGAGCAACTGAACCAACAACTGAAGCAGGCGCAGTCGCCTGGGTCATCGCCTCAGGTAGGGTGACCAAGCCTACCGTCATGGGTCCGAAGGTGCTCCTTCCCGCTCCACCATGGAATGCGGTAGCATCCACGCCTGCACAATGAAGATATATAAGTATAATGGCGGAAAGCTATGCAGTTAAAGGAAGTTTATACTTACGGGTCCTTTTGAGCTTGAAGATGCGAACAGGCGGGGATGAACCCGATGGAGCCGGCCTCTTCATACCGGTCACCGTCGTCGTCCTGGGCTGCTCGGAGGTGACAGTCGTCTCAGCCTCCGGAGCAGTGGTCTCAACACCACCTGGGTTCCCCGCCACCTCCTCGCTCTCGGTCTCCGAGTTAGACCGGTTCCCCTGATCGGCGGAGGCAACCTTCGCCTTGCCCTTCCCGCCAGCAGCCTTCTTCTTCCGCGTGAAGGAAGGACCGTCTGCGGATTCCTCATCAGAAGATGACAGAATTAGAGGAATTCCAGCAGAGGTTTCAGCATTGAGAGGGCGAGGGTTAAATAACTCCTTACCTGGCCGCGTGGCGCTCAGAATCGGGTGGCCTGGCGGGTAGACCTCAACAAACCGATCCCTCATCTGCTCCAAGATGGGCAACTCGTTCTCATCAAGAGAACGGGTACCCATCCGAGCGGGACCATCAGCTTCCCGCGGATGCAGAAGCGATTGCAAGTCATTCCCCTCTGAGAAAAAAAAAAACAGTTAGAAGAAAAATCCTAAATCAGCAACGAAGACGGAGCATACCGTAAAGGATAAAGTGCAAACCGTATTCAAGGACGATGGGAATCTGTGGCGTCTCCGCCCCAGCATCCTTCCACACCCTGCTCATCCCGAGCATCACCATCCCGGACTCCGCAAAGCGTTAAACCGGAGACTCGATCCGGGAAATCTTGGAAAACCATTCCGCCTCCTGGTAGTTGGAGGCGTGAAGGCTGGGGAGTGCTCTCCCGTTCTTGAATGTCATCGCTATGGGGACGACACGGGCAGAGATGTAAAAGAACTCCCGCTTCCAAGACCGAAGACTGCTCTCGGTAGCGCAAATCTTCAAACCCTTGATCCGGGTGACCAGGGTGTACCAGCCTTGGATGCACCTCCAAGAGTAGAAGGTCATCAGGCGGTCGACATGGGGCTCCACCCCAAGAATGAGGCACACCCATTCAAAATGGCGGATCTTGGCGATCGCCATTGGGTGTACCTCCGTCAGATGTACACCGTGTCTCTCCAGAACACGGTAAACAAACTTCGTCAATGGGAACCGGAGATTCCCATAGACGAAGAAAGCAGCATATACCCCTATCTTGCCTTTGGGGGCATCGTACACCGTCTGATGAGGCCCGGGAAACTCAGGCTCGAAAGGCTCGAGCATGAACTTCCTGACAATGTACTGATACGCCTCGATGGTAAGAGCACACTGGCACTCGCCAGCAGTACTCTTATCGTCCTTATCAGACGATGACATCGGGTTCTCCGTGTACACATCAGACTCCTCGCCAGTAGCCTCAGGATCATGAGCAGAAGACATGTTTTGGATGTAAAGAAGAATGATTTCAGGAGAATGCTTGACGGAAAAGTTAGAGTATTCGCCGGAAATCGTTTAGAAGAAGAAGAGAGGTGGTGTGGATTAAGATGCACCCTCTCCCCCTTTATATACTCATCGCAATAAATGCGATGAATTTAATGCGGAGGAGAGAGAAAGCGCATGTGCAATGAAACTATGACACGTGGCAAAAGCAAGCTGGCAAAAGCTGTTGACAGGACGCGTGCCGTAAATTTCGCGGCCACGCGCCCGAAAACTCGCGCCCACGCGCCTGAAAAAGCGTCTGGAATGACCATATACTGTCACGTCGCCATAACTTCCTGCACGTCCTGAAACTGTCAGAAGAAACCATCGGACTACGCAACCGTCCCTTCAACAGTTTGGACTGTTCTTATCCTTTCACCAACTCTTCGAAATTCAAAAAGATTCAAAAATATTCAAAGATTCAAAAATAAGAGGGAATATACCCCCTTACCTTGGTACCCAAGAAACCATAAGACAAGTGCGGGTACAGTGTCAAGGCGAAACCCTTCACATACCTAGCACTTGCAGGGAATTGAAGCCAAGAATACCTTGGAAGTAAAGAAACTATAAGACGAGTGTGGGTACAGTGTCAAGGCGAAACCCTTCACATACTTAGCACTTGCAGGGAATTGAAACCAACAAGGATCTTCTGGGCCATGCTTGCGGAAAGGGAAATAACATCCCCGCAGAGCGAGAACGTTGAGGACTAGATTGTCTGAAGCTCCAAGATGGAATTGGTTGTCTGACATAATTGATCACTATGTCCAACTACCAAAACCTCGTGGAGAATCTACACAAGTGAAACTCAACGCTCCTGACTTGCAAGGAGGTTACACACCTACCCGCATCATACCCAAAGATCAGGCAGAAAAGTCGGGAATTTCTGCGAGTGACATTAGGAAAACCGCGGGAAGAATCCCCAAGGAAAACCTTAAAGCTAAAAACCCTTTTCAAAACCCCTTGCTTAAGTCCAAAAGTTCACCTCACTTAACAATTCATGAGAAGAACATTGGACTTGGGGGACTTGAAGAGGTAGGTCCCAGCATAGCCAAGTTGGACCCGCAAGACTCACCTCGAAGAGGGACGTCTGCGCAGTTAAACCCGCAAGACTCCTCGAAGAGGGACGTCTGCGCAGTTGAACCTGCAAGACTCACCTTAGAGGGACGTCTGCGCAAAGACCAACTGGATCCGCAGGACCCACCACGCTCAGAGAGATGACGTCCTTATGCGCAGTACGCAAGCTGTTCCCGCAGGAAAATCCTCCCAATGGTGAAGTACCCCGCCTGTTCCCGCAGCTGCGGATACAAGCCATCAGGGAAGGCTACCCGCACTAACAGCAAGGCTACACACACAAGGCACTAACTCAATAATTCAGTAGTCACCTGAAGGAATGAGCAAGGCGGGAATACTCCCGCCCAAATGAGCCAGTCTGTACGCTTCTGGAAGATCTGTTGTACTATACCTGCCAAGGTATGGACAAAATAGACAAGATCTGACCAAAGCAGCCCATGATCCAATCACAGGGTGACAGCTCACCGACAACAGTACGAGGATGAGCATGCTCTAGTACAAAATGTCACCATCAGCCGCTGCCTACCCACCAACCCTCATCGTGGCACGTACATAGCCTGCAGTTGGTGGAATAGGAATAGTACACAGCCGGCCATGTCACTATCAGCCGCTGCCTATCCACCAACCAGCATGGCACGTACGCAGCCCACAGTTGGTGGAACAGGAATATTATACAGCTGGCTGTACCTGCTTGGAAACCTACCTTCGGCTATAAATACTCCAACACCTTGGAACGGTATTATCATCTTATCTTCTCTAGCAATCTCTTAATATACACTTATATTCAGAGCAATCTAGTCTGATTCTCACGCCGGAGGGTGGTCACAAGGAGGAACCCCTCCCCCCTTCTCAGTGACGAGCTTACGGTGTCTGTTTTGCAGGTCACCTGAAGAACAACCTTCTTTGCCGGACATAATCCTCGTGGGAAACATCTATTTAACCCCCAGATTATCCATAATCTGCCCGGGGTCGATTAGTGTTTCTTCAGGTGGTGTCTAGTGACAAAATATGAGAAGTGTACGTGCTTCTAACTAGTAAGTTCTAACTTTTAAGTAACAATTTAAACCCAACCTGTTAAAATACCCCGGTGAGGACAGGTGACGGTACTGTACAAAAAGATTACATCTCGCTAGAAAGAATTCGAATGCAACAAATATTGGGTTGTTAAAGTGCACATGCTATGGCTTTGAAGACTATTTATAGTAATAAAAGAATCTCACTTCTATATTGTACTGCACGCCTTGGAATAAAACTATTGACAATAACGATTGACAAAATTAACTAATCACACCACACCAACAAAATTAACTAATCACACCACACCAATATCTTAAAAATAAATCAACTAAAGCTTGCTAGATCAACTCGGTCTCACCAACTAACCCTTAAAAATCTAAGAAGATCAAATAAACACACTAGGATATATGACGATTACTAATGTACCCTAATGGCGCATCTCCTCTCGGACTCAACAACACAGAACCCGCTTGAAATTGGTACTAGCAACTCTAGGCATAAATGGGTAACAATATCTAACCCGATCTAGGACATCTGTTCGCACGAAGATCTAAACCGGATAAGACCAAAACTCGCTCTCACGCAATTATAACATAACCGAATAAAGACACGAGACAAACTGTCACACCCCGACTCAGGGCCTGGGTGCGACACCCGTTAGTTGGTATCTGGTTTTGAAAATATATCAGAGTTGCAAGTTATTAGCGGAAGTCTTTATAAATATATTATTCATTTATAAAATGTCGGGTTAGAATACCCGTTTGGATATTGTAAAATATCAGCGAAAGTCTTTTCAGGTAAAATATTATTATATTGGAATCTCGGGAGTTGAATACCCGTTTGATAATTTAATTAACTGTCTTTTGAAAATATAATTTATTAACAATATTCTAAATAAAATATCTGAGCCATCAAATCACCTCTAATGACTATGTCTCCAATCTTCTATCAGTATTGCCTGTCTGACAATTCTATTCTTTACAGTTTTCCTGAAATGTGGGTAAAGTTTGGTCATCCCACTAAATGAAAGTGACGGTCCTACCCGCACAATCATGATAGAGGAAACTTAACACTAACCTATTAACAACCGCGCGTCCAAAGGTTAACTTATTCAAAATACTTAGAAAATTTCTAAGGAAAAGATGAGGAAAACTTCCACGCAGGTCAGATATAAGTAAAGTTTAGCCATCCAACTAAGTGAAAGTGACGATCATACCCGCACAATCACGAAAGAGGAAGCAAAACTTTAACTTATTATCTGCCACGTTGAAAAGTTAACTTATCCAAGTACTCAAGAAATTGCTAAGTTAAACCAAAATATGCGTGAAAAAAAACAAGGCGAGGCATTAGCAAATAATCTTTATTCCATCGAAATTCAAATATTACAAGGATTGCTGGGTAAATACCCGCATACAAGAGAATCTATACAAAAATAAAAATCTACTCTAATTGTGGAAAGGGATTTAAAGGATCAAGCTTCAGGACCACTTCCACTTGGACCCGCACCATCAGTAGAGTGTGGCGGTTCAAGGAAAGCTTTGAGGATAGCTAGCCCATCATCAGCAGCAGCAATCTCGTTCACCTTCTCCACCACCGGATGCGGGAAGGCAGCATACTGATTCACTGCTTGGTCATACGCAGCTTCAGTATCCACATTGTAAAGAGGGAAGTTGGAAGGCGGGATGTCTTGTTCAACAAACCCTAGACCAAGCTGGAAGCCAGCCTTTTCCCCATCCTCATGAGAAGCGTTGAGGGCTGCGCTCATCGCATCGTCATATGATGTGTTCGTGAACACCCGATGCACAACCTACAAAACAGAAGTATATCAAAAAATACTCAAGTGTAAGGAAAAGCGTAAAGAAGCTAGAAGTTAGGAAGCTGCGCAGACCTGCGACAACGCTTCTCGAAGAAGCCATTCCTTTGTAACCAGAGCCTCCTGGAGGGCAGCTTGAGCTTCATTACGGGCGCGTTCGGCTTCTTTCTTTGTGAGGTTGGCGAGCAACACATCTTTGGCTGCAGCCTCTTCGACGCCCTTTAGCTTACGCTCAGTGTGGTCAAGCACCCCCCTCTGGTCCAAGATCTCTTGGAGCTTCTTGGCATCTTCCATGGCCAAGGCATCATGAGCCTGCTGGAGCCTCTCTAATTTGGCTTTAAGTTCCTCATTCTCGATGCGTAGAGGCTCAGCAACAGCTTCAGCCTTGGTGGCCCTCTCGGTTGCGTTCCGTGCAGTTTCCCTGGCAAGCCGAAGCTGTTCGTTAACAGCTTGGGCAGCCTTGGAACGGGCCTCGAGCCGGGCCTGAACTTCAACCTCGAGGGCCTTGAAGGCCTTCTCCTTTTCCGCAGCAACGGCGGCAAGCTTCACATTCTCCTCCCGGATAGCCCGCGCCCGAGCCACTATAGCCGCCTTTAACTTGTCATTTTCACGACAAAGCAGCTCGACGCGCGGCTGCATCCGGGCAAGGAGAATCCGAAGCTCGTTGGACAGCCTACCCTCCTGGTAGCTGGCCATGGCCTCTCCCAGCGCACCAGCGGGGGCGGCGTGGCGTGTCCACTCGACACAATCCTCAGCAGTCCGGAGGGTCGTTCCCCGGCGGATATTCCACCGAGGAGCGTACACCTCGTTGGAATCACGAAATGCAATAAAACAACAAACAGTTAGCAAAAAAAAACGATAAGGATATCAGGCCAAGATAACCCTACGCACCTGTAGGGTCGACAACAGGCCGATAGCCACCAAACCCATCACCTGAACCTAAGGGATATCCATCCAAAAGGTCAGGAAGATGAGAAGGAGGCAAGGATTGGTTAGACGCCACAACCCCGTGCATACCTGAAGGACCGGCCGTAGTCGTCGGCGCAGGAAGAGGCGTGGTGGAGGCTGCCGCGGTGGAAACCAACGGAGGTGAACTCACCGGAGGTGAACTCACAACCGTGGCCGCGGCTGCGGAAGAATCCACAGAAACACTCACCGCCGGCTCAGTGAAGGAATCAGTGAATATGGCACTGACAGCCGGCGGAGACGTCGTCACAGTCGGAATAGTTGGCTCAACCGGGTGAGCAACTGAACCAACAACTGAAGCAGGCGCAGTCGCCTGGGTCATCGCCTCAGGTAGGGTGACCAAGCCTACCGTCATGGGTCCGAAGGTGCTCCTTCCCGCTCCACCATGGAATGCGGTAGCATCCACGCCTGCACAATGAAGATATATAAGTATAATGGCGGAAAGCTATGCAGTTAAAGGAAGTTTATACTTACGGGTCCTTTTGAGCTTGAAGATGCGAACAGGCGGGGATGAACCCGATGGAGCCGGCCTCTTCATACCGGTCACCGTCGTCGTCCTGGGCTGCTCGGAGGTGACAGTCGTCTCAGCCTCCGGAGCAGTGGTCTCAACACCACCTGGGTTCCCCGCCACCTCCTCGCTCTCGGTCTCCGAGTTAGACCGGTTCCCCTGATCGGCGGAGGCAACCTTCGCCTTGCCCTTCCCGCCAGCAGCCTTCTTCTTCCGCGTGAAGGAAGGACCGTCTGCGGATTCCTCATCAGAAGATGACAGAATTAGAGGAATTCCAGCAGAGGTTTCAGCATTGAGAGGGCGAGGGTTAAATAACTCCTTACCTGGCCGCGTGGCGCTCAGAATCGGGTGGCCTGGCGGGTAGACCTCAACAAACCGATCCCTCATCTGCTCCAAGATGGGCAACTCGTTCTCATCAAGAGAACGGGTACCCATCCGAGCGGGACCATCAGCTTCCCGCGGATGCAGAAGCGATTGCAAGTCATTCCCCTCTGAGAAAAAAAAAAACAGTTAGAAGAAAAATCCTAAATCAGCAACGAAGACGGAGCATACCGTAAAGGATAAAGTGCAAACCGTATTCAAGGACGATGGGAATCTGTGGCGTCTCCGCCCCAGCATCCTTCCACACCCTGCTCATCCCGAGCATCACCATCCCGGACTCCGCAAAGCGTTAAACCGGAGACTCGATCCGGGAAATCTTGGAAAACCATTCCGCCTCCTGGTAGTTGGAGGCGTGAAGGCTGGGGAGTGCTCTCCCGTTCTTGAATGTCATCGCTATGGGGACGACACGGGCAGAGATGTAAAAGAACTCCCGCTTCCAAGACCGAAGACTGCTCTCGGTAGCGCAAATCTTCAAACCCTTGATCCGGGTGACCAGGGTGTACCAGCCTTGGATGCACCTCCAAGAGTAGAAGGTCATCAGGCGGTCGACATGGGGCTCCACCCCAAGAATGAGGCACACCCATTCAAAATGGCGGATCTTGGCGATCGCCATTGGGTGTACCTCCGTCAGATGTACACCGTGTCTCTCCAGAACACGGTAAACAAACTTCGTCAATGGGAACCGGAGATTCCCATAGACGAAGAAAGCAGCATATACCCCTATCTTGCCTTTGGGGGCATCGTACACCGTCTGATGAGGCCCGGGAAACTCAGGCTCGAAAGGCTCGAGCATGAACTTCCTGACAATGTACTGATACGCCTCGATGGTAAGAGCACACTGGCACTCGCCAGCAGTACTCTTATCGTCCTTATCAGACGATGACATCGGGTTCTCCGTGTACACATCAGACTCCTCGCCAGTAGCCTCAGGATCATGAGCAGAAGACATGTTTTGGATGTAAAGAAGAATGATTTCAGGAGAATGCTTGACGGAAAAGTTAGAGTATTCGCCGGAAATCGTTTAGAAGAAGAAGAGAGGTGGTGTGGATTAAGATGTACCCTCTCCCCCTTTATATACTCATCGCAATAAATGCGATGAATTTAATGCGGAGGAGAGAGAAAGCGCATGTGCAATGAAACTATGACACGTGGCAAAAGCAAGCTGGCAAAAGCTGTTGACAGGACGCGTGCCGTAAATTTCGCGGCCACGCGCCCGAAAACTCGCGCCCACGCGCCTGAAAAAGCGTCTGGAATGACCATATACTGTCACGTCGCCATAACTTCCTGCACGTCCTGAAACTGTCAGAAGAAACCATCGGACTACGCAACCGTCCCTTCAACAGTTTGGACTGTTCTTATCCTTTCACCAACTCTTCGAAATTCAAAAAGATTCAAAAATATTCAAAGATTCAAAAATAAGAGGGAATATACCCCCTTACCTTGGTACCCAAGAAACCATAAGACAAGTGCGGGTACAGTGTCAAGGCGAAACCCTTCACATACCTAGCACTTGCAGGGAATTGAAGCCAAGAATACCTTGGAAGTAAAGAAACTATAAGACGAGTGTGGGTACAGTGTCAAGGCGAAACCCTTCACATACTTAGCACTTGCAGGGAATTGAAACCAACAAGGATCTTCTGGGCCATGCTTGCGGAAAGGGAAATAACATCCCCGCAGAGCGAGAACGTTGAGGACTAGATTGTCTGAAGCTCCAAGATGGAATTGGTTGTCTGACATAATTGATCACTATGTCCAACTACCAAAACCTCGTGGAGAATCTACACAAGTGAAACTCAACGCTCCTGACTTGCAAGGAGGTTACACACCTACCCGCATCATACCCAAAGATCAGGCAGAAAAGTCGGGAATTTCTGCGAGTGACATTAGGAAAACCGCGGGAAGAATCCCCAAGGAAAACCTTAAAGCTAAAAACCCTTTTCAAAACCCCTTGCTTAAGTCCAAAAGTTCACCTCACTTAACAATTCATGAGAAGAACATTGGACTTGGGGGACTTGAAGAGGTAGGTCCCAGCATAGCCAAGTTGGACCCGCAAGACTCACCTCGAAGAGGGACGTCTGCGCAGTTAAACCCGCAAGACTCCTCGAAGAGGGACGTCTGCGCAGTTGAACCTGCAAGACTCACCTTAGAGGGACGTCTGCGCAAAGACCAACTGGATCCGCAGGACCCACCACGCTCAGAGAGATGACGTCCTTATGCGCAGTACGCAAGCTGTTCCCGCAGGAAAATCCTCCCAATGGTGAAGTACCCCGCCTGTTCCCGCAGCTGCGGATACAAGCCATCAGGGAAGGCTACCCGCACTAACAGCAAGGCTACACACACAAGGCACTAACTCAATAATTCAGTAGTCACCTGAAGGAATGAGCAAGGCGGGAATACTCCCGCCCAAATGAGCCAGTCTGTACGCTTCTGGAAGATCTGTTGTACTATACCTGCCAAGGTATGGACAAAATAGACAAGATCTGACCAAAGCAGCCCATGATCCAATCACAGGGTGACAGCTCACCGACAACAGTACGAGGATGAGCATGCTCTAGTACAAAATGTCACCATCAGCCGCTGCCTACCCACCAACCCTCATCGTGGCACGTACATAGCCTGCAGTTGGTGGAATAGGAATAGTACACAGCCGGCCATGTCACTATCAGCCGCTGCCTATCCACCAACCAGCATGGCACGTACGCAGCCCACAGTTGGTGGAACAGGAATATTATACAGCTGGCTGTACCTGCTTGGAAACCTACCTTCGGCTATAAATACTCCAACACCTTGGAACGGTATTATCATCTTATCTTCTCTAGCAATCTCTTAATATACACTTATATTCAGAGCAATCTAGTCTGATTCTCACGCCGGAGGGTGGTCACAAGGAGGAACCCCTCCCCCCTTCTCAGTGACGAGCTTACGGTGTCTGTTTTGCAGGTCACCTGAAGAACAACCTTCTTTGCCGGACATAATCCTCGTGGGAAACATCTATTTAACCCCCAGATTATCCATAATCTGCCCGGGGTCGATTAGTGTTTCTTCAGGTGGTGTCTAGTGACAAAATATGAGAAGTGTACGTGCTTCTAACTAGTAAGTTCTAACTTTTAAGTAACAATTTAAACCCAACCTGTTAAAATACCCCGGTGAGGACAGGTGACGGTACTGTACAAAAAGATTACATCTCGCTAGAAAGAATTCGAATGCAACAAATATTGGGTTGTTAAAGTGCACATGCTATGGCTTTGAAGACTATTTATAGTAATAAAAGAATCTCACTTCTATATTGTACTGCACGCCTTGGAATAAAACTATTGACAATAACGATTGACAAAATTAACTAATCACACCACACCAACAAAATTAACTAATCACACCACACCAATATCTTAAAAATAAATCAACTAAAGCTTGCTAGATCAACTCGGTCTCACCAACTAACCCTTAAAAATCTAAGAAGATCAAATAAACACACTAGGATATATGACGATTACTAATGTACCCTAATGGCGCATCTCCTCTCGGACTCAACAACACAGAACCCGCTTGAAATTGGTACTAGCAACTCTAGGCATAAATGGGTAACAATATCTAACCCGATCTAGGACATCTGTTCGCACGAAGATCTAAACCGGATAAGACCAAAACTCGCTCTCACGCAATTATAACATAACCGAATAAAGACACGAGACAAACTGTCACACCCCGACTCAGGGCCTGGGTGCGACACCCGTTAGTTGGTATCTGGTTTTGAAAATATATCAGAGTTGCAAGTTATTAGCGGAAGTCTTTATAAATATATTATTCATTTATAAAATGTCGGGTTAGAATACCCGTTTGGATATTGTAAAATATCAGCGAAAGTCTTTTCAGGTAAAATATTATTATATTGGAATCTCGGGAGTTGAATACCCGTTTGATAATTTAATTAACTGTCTTTTGAAAATATAATTTATTAACAATATTCTAAATAAAATATCTGAGCCATCAAATCACCTCTAATGACTATGTCTCCAATCTTCTATCAGTATTGCCTGTCTGACAATTCTATTCTTTACAGTTTTCCTGAAATGTGGGGGAAAAATACGTCAGCACACAGCCGGTGAATGACGCTGACTCAATAATACCAGTGTGTAAACAATAACAATACCTTTGTGACAATACTCATTAGGCACCCAACTCAATTGGGTTACAATTACCCTATGTACAATTAATCATATACACAATATCATTTCTCTGATCAGTCCCATAGACTACCAGAGGTGTGTTTGATGATATGCATGGCCTTGGGGAAATCCGAGTCACCATGTATGTATGGATCCAGACACATGTATACTCTTAATTTGAGTATGCCCGTTTCTCATTATTGTAACATAAAGTTTTAAGGATTCGTAAATCCTATGTAAACAGTTCAGACTCTAAAAGAGTTGTAAAAGTTTGGGGGCGTATTCACCTTTTATGATTGTAATCAGTTTCTGACACTGATTTCTGTATATTGATCAGTTTCGGTTACTGACCCCTGTCTATAAGTCAGTTTCTGTTACTGATTCCTGCATCTGTTTTCAGTTTTCAGATTGATTGATTGGCTGTTATCTCGGATCTATAGTACGAGTATAACATTTGTATAAATATCTAGATCAACGATCTAGCTTCAAACCCCGTAGTCTGTTTTGTATAGCTGTAACCTTGATAATTTATTTGTTTGTATAAAACATGTGGACATTTAGTCCATTTGTTTATTTATTACTTATATATCAGGTTTCTTCTTCAGGAAGAAACATTTATACCAGGTTTCTTCTTCAAGAAGAAACATTATTTTATAACCTGTGTGAATGAATAGTATCTTTCTTAATCATTAAGAAATACTATTTAACTATAACATTTGCATATAACTGATTACGTTTCTTAATCGTGAAGAAACAATAATTTAACTATAACCCTTGCTTACGAAAAGTTATATTATGCTTATCAGTAATCAAGGTTCGGGCTATACTCCCGACTATGGTCTAAGCTATTATAACAATAATATAATAATATTTAAACAGAACCCCTACCTCACACGGGTATTTAGAGTTATATGCCTATGACTGATCGAGCGGCACATCTACTCTATATTGTGTACTACTGCTTAAACCGTCAGAGCTTGGCACGTTCCACGAGGTCGGCACGCAATTCGAGGCTAACTATGTGTGTGAAAGTGTGTGAAAATGTGTGTGTTTGTGGTGTGGAATGAAATGTCGATACCCCCCTTTTATAGCTGAATTTGGGTACCATCGCGTAGCGCGACGCTGCAACGTTGAGATACTGCCACGTATTGACACGTGGCTGGACACGTGGCACCGGTTGCTTAATGGGGTCATCGCGTAGCGCGATGCTCCTTAGCCTTTGGTCATCGCGCAGTGCGGCGCCCCCTTTTTCTGATTTCTGGGGAAGAGCATCGCGTAGCGCGGTGATGTTGTTCCTAGGCTCATCGCATAGCGCGATGGGTCCTGGAATCAGATTTTTCACTTTTGATCCTTCGTCTTTGATAACTTGCCACTTCTTGGTCAATCTTTCATTTTCCAAAATTACTAAAGCGGCCCTTATGCGGCTCGCAGCGATGCGAAGTGCAAAGTGCGCCATCAAAACGCCATATTACGCCCATCGCCCGAGTCCAAGTCCGAGTCCGTGCGCGTCGGGTGCTTCGCACCCTCCGCTAGGACTATAGAGAGTGATTAGCCACATTAAAACATCTCTATGTAAACTTACTTCCTTATAAAGAGCTTCCCTTTCTTTGTTTGTTTCCATGTTTGATGAAAATATCTTTTTTTTTTCCTTAACATACAAATGCTTTGTTTATCTCATTCTTCCCATTACTTGTCTTTGAGATTATTTTTAATCCTTCAACTTTCAAAGTTGGCAACTTTATTCAAAATAAATATGGGTTTTTCCTAGATGTTATACAAACTGTCTTCATATTACCTCTCCGTGTCACAAGGAAGGTGACCCTACCGAATTTTAATAATTAACTACACAAGATTCTTATGGCCGCACCAACCACAAACAGATTAAAAACACCAAGTCTATGACCTAACCGAATAACCCTAACCGAATGTCACAAAATCAATCAATCAAGACAATAAGGGGAATCCCATGCAAAAATTATATAAAAAAATAATTAACACGTCCAACATCAAATTAAATAGGTATATTGGTTTTTAATAGTCCCAACTATTGTCTTTTTGTCACTGCTGGTCCCAACTAATGAATTGCTACCGATGGTCCCAACTTTTAAAATATTTGTTCTTACTGGTCCGTGACTAACAGAATCCTAACGTCGTTAGTTTCAGGTCGCCAGGAAAACGTTTTTGGCCGGAAAATTGAAATTTGTTGCCGGAAAACACCCTGAACACTACAACCACCGCCAATTGACTCACCGCTAACCAACTACCACAACTTGAGCACTATCAACCGATTTTGATGATGGTTCTAAGGTTTCCGGCGACCTCAATAATTGGGGCTTTTACTAGAAAATGGTTCCTAAAGGACTGATATGAAGTTACCAAGATGTCTGGGACGAAAATGTTGAGTTTTGGGAAAAAAATTGAGTTATCCGGCCAAAATCGTTTTTCCAGTGACCTGAAACTAACGACGTTAGGATTAGTTACGGATCGTTAGAAACAAATATTTTAAAAGTTGGGACCATTAGTAGTCAATTCATTAGTTGAGACCAGTAGTGACCAAAAGGCAATAGTTGAGATCATTAAAAACCAATATAACAATTAAATAAAGCCTTTCAATAGTAATACGTCGTATAATTAATCAAACCGAACAAACGGTTAAATAAAGTCAATATTCATCTCAACCCAAGTAGTTATTGGGTTTAGCCAACAATCATACTCAAGAATAAAACAAAATAGACAAGTTCAAACATTGAATTCATAATGTTTATAATAAATTTAAACCGAATATAATGATGTTTGATAAGTAGATGCTAAGCTTACATGCTCTATTTGATTAACCCCTTGCTTTCTCCTTTCTTTATTTCCTTTTTATCAATAGCTGTCAATACCTTCTGTCTAGGGTCCTTTTTTTTCATTTTTTTAATAGCTGGATTCATTAAATCTTGTGGTTTCATGTGGGCCGGATATCCACCATATAATTTTATTTAGGCTTACATAGGTTTAAACTAGGCCGTTCAAACCGCTCGACGCTCGAAATCGCTCGCCGCTCGCTCGTAATTTGCTCGGAAAATGCTCGCTCGTTTTTTTCGCTCGATTGTAAACGAGCCGCTCTACTAGGTTCGGTTTGTAAACGAGCCAAGCAACGAGCAAAGGTCTGCTCGGTTTGGTTCGGCTTGAATATTTTTAATTTATTTTATATATAATTATATACGAACAAATATATAAATTTATAGACAAAACGCATAAAATATAAGTATATAATTTTTTAAACCCTTTTAAATTTTTCATATTCCGTCAATTTTATAGTTTTATTAGTTCAATTCAAGTTTTCATTATACTAAGGGGCTGTTTGTTTATGTCTGAATTGGGCCATTCAGACACTTTTTGTTGAACCGGTCAGCTAAATAGGTGTTTGGTTTGCAAAAAAAAGTTGTTGAATGGGACCATTAAGATTTGAATGGTCCAGCTTTTTTTTTCAGCTGAATGAAAAAGATCTTTGTTTCCCACTTTTACCCAAATCACCTGAGAAACCAAATCCTCTACAAACCCTAACCTCTCCTTCCACCGCCATCGCTTCTCCAGCCACCACCACCAGTCGATCGGCGCCTCCACCACCGCTTCTCCAGCCGCCACCACCGTCGTTCCCAACCCGACCACCACCGCTCCGTTCTTATGAGGTAAATCAATTTTCTGCTCTTGTATTTGCATCCATGTTTATAATATGTGGACTACATGGGATTTGAAATGGAATACTTGTATATGAAAATATGTGATTTAAAATGAAAATTTGGATGATTTGACTATAGAATTCATATGAATATTGTTGAGTTAAATATATGCACATAAGGTGTTTGATGAAATGCCTCAAAGAGAATAAAATTCATAAAATGGAGGTATAATCGGGATTAAAGTTTCCGGTGGGTTAACATATAACAATTTTATTTATATATTGATTTGCTTTTATTGTTCAAAGAAATGGTTAGGATTAATTGGAAACAAGAAGGTGTGGAGAAAACTTTTCTTGAAGCATGTATTCACGAGGTAACCGTTAATGGGCGTGAGGAAGGTAACCTTAAAACATTGTCATGGAATAATATTTCGGCAAAATTAATAATGCAACATAACTTCATAGTGGAACAAAATCAAATGAGGAACCGTTATGACTATCTAAAGGGAAAATTTTCAGCTTGGAGAAAGCTTAAAAACAAAACAGGCAATATTTATAATGTCGTGACAAACATGTTTAATTTGTCGGAAGAAGAGTGGCAACTAGAGATGAAGGTATTTTTTAAACAATAATATATTTTCTCTCTGAATAGTAGTTCTTAATATATTTCAAGAATCTTATAGAATTTTATAATATTTTTTTCCAAACAGTCTAACAAGTATGTAGAAGCCTTAAGAACTGTACCACTTGCTTACCCCGAACTATGTACTCAATTGTTTGAGGGTGTGGTTAGTTCTTAATCCACTAGCTTGTGAGCCATGGGTGAAAAACGCAGGAGCGAAATACGGATTATTTTGAATGTTTTTTGTTTAAGGTTATGTTATGAACTTTTTGGATGTTTGTTTGTTGAAGGTTATTTTATGAGTTTAATTATCCCTCATTCAGTTTAGTCATTTTTGATCAAATAAATACATTTCATTCAGTACATAATTCTGCAGAGGGGTAAAGTAGTAATTCTGCACAGTCATTCAGATGTCTAACCAAACAGCTCTTATTGGTTCAGATGTCTAACTGGTTCAGATTATCTTACCCATTCAGACAGCTTAATGGTTCAGACTTACTGATTCAGATGTTGCCAAACAGCCCCTAAAAGTTTGTTTACATGTTCATTATATCTCACTTCAAACTTTTTTCTCCTAAAAATTTACAACATATTATACATTGGTCTAAAAACTACTAATTTGTTTACAAAATATATTATTTACGGTCTTCAAACTTGTTTCTTCTTGGAAATTTTAAAGTGAAAACGAAATAAAAAATGCTCGAAATCGCTCGATGTTCGATCGAAAAATGCTCGTTCGATTTTGGCTTATTTTGTTTTTTGCTCGGTTCGAATTTCAGCTGTTCGATTCGGTTCGGTTGTAAACGAGCCAAGCAACGAGCAAGCCTTCGCTCGGTTCGGCTCGGCTCGTGAACAGCCCTAATTTAAACATATAAAATTTAACTTATGAATAACACCATTAACATATTGAATTTGAATTTATATTAATAACAAAAACACTTTCTCGTTCGTAAAATGAAAACCTACGTAACATTTTCCAAATTACATTCAAGTTCTTACATAAACATTAATTAATAACTTAAATATTTAATCAATTAAATGTAATTAAGTTTATATCTCTTTTAGCTTGTTGTTTTTTCAAACCTTTAAACTTCAAATATGATTCTTTTAAACTCAAAACTAATTAAAAGAGTAGGAAATATTTACATTATTTATATATAATTTAGAGCATACCAAATATCCCCACATTTGTATCTTTTTCGTCTCTGAAGAAGCTATTTCGCGATAGAATCAGAATTTAACCTTTTTCGTCCTTGAAAAAGCTATTTCGTAAAAGAAAAAATAATTGGAAACAAATAAATTGATAAATGCTTTATGCAGACACTAATCTTAAGTCTAAATCATTACTTAATAACAGTTAGACTTGTAGATGGCGATTACAGCATAAATTAGTAAGTTCATGATAAAGTTGATGTAATTGTGAAACAATTTAAAACTTAATTAAAAGGATAGATTAAGTTATAGTACTCAAGTTATAGTACGCTGTTCGTATTGTAAAATATAGATAAGAAAAAACTATAATATATATCGACAACTCTTATGTTTCGGTCCGGTTTTGTACGGCCGGTTTTTGGTGTAAACCGTAAGCCAAACCGCCTGCCACGGTTTGAAACTATTGAAACCAACCAAAAGAAAGTAGAAGAAAAATCCCAACCGTGAAACCAAACCAATGAATGGTTTCACGGTTTGAAACCGAACCATGAACACCTACTACGAATCATGACTTGATTTTATTAATAATCACGAAAATACAAACCAGAAATTAGAAATACAAACCAAAGATTAAAATGCAAACCCTGAATTAAAAATACAAACCATAAATTAAAAATACAAACCTTAAAATACAAGTTGACCATGAGGAAGTACTCAACCCAAATCCAGCTTCTGGCCTTATTAGTACTATATTTTTCCATCTTCAGAAGGACAAACCAACATCTTCATCATGATGATATGCCATGAAGAATTAGAATTTAAACATGCATAGCATTTACGAAACAAGACTTGATATTATCTTGCATTTCTTTTCCAACATTCTTTAAAGTATCATCATATTTATATATTACTTCAATTACGCGTCCAAGGTTGATCACACGCATTTTAAGAGCCATAGGAATGTCTTTGCATATAAGCAGTTCGCGGTTCATATCTTTCCATGCATCCTCTACTCTTTGCTTGAACAAATCATAGACATATTCCTCTTTAACATCATGTTCCTTCATGTAGCATTCAATAGTCGATACAACATGCTTTCTTTTCCCCTCCTCCTACGGTTCATAAACTTTACTAGTTACTAATGCTATCAAAACTATGTTAGAATAAAGATCAAATTGTAAATGCTAAATACATAGTTGATTGATTATCGAAGGTTTTCTTACAATATATAGGGCTTACAATAAACCTTGTAATTCAAAATTGGGCCTAGCTAATATTAATAATACCTTAAATATATATTCTTTAATAAAAAGCTACATGTTTTGCCGCTTACATACTAATATTTAAATTTTTTTTAAAATTATTATTACATTAATTAAATACATATAAATTTAATAACTGCTAATTTTTTTATTTTTATTTTAACTTTCTTGCCTATTAATTCCTAATTTAGGCATAGTTACTAACTATCCTATAAATTTAAAAAGAAAAAAAAAACTCACATTAGAAATAGTTACTAACTATCCTATAAATTATAATCCATTTTTTATAACTAAATAATCTTAATTTATGTTTATTTTTCTAAACAATTTTAAAATTTTATTTTCATTAATTTTAATGAAACAAGTTATAAACCCGTTATGACACAACAAATAATTTACCTAATTTAAAAAATTCTTATTTTAAATTTAAATTAGAAATATACCAAAAATGAAGGTTATTAAGAAAAAAAAATCTCAAATCCCAAAATATAATGTTTAAAAAGGGGATTTTTACATATATTCCCTTTCTAAGAGGCCTTGTTACGTATTTGTCCAACCCTTAAAATTTTATTACATATTTCCCTTTCTCATCAAAAATTACCCAATTACCCTTTTATGTTTTCATCAATTTAAACAACCCTACTTTTTTTCCTTCTTGACAGCACTTGCGAAACCCAAAGACGCCGATGATGAGACCTTCCGGCAACGCTAGTTCAACCTAGAAACTAGTATCAGAATGATGGAATCAGCCAGTGGTGGTTGAGTGTGGCGGGGAGAACCGGAGGAGAGGGTGGTGGTGGTCGGCAGAGGAGATTTCCGATGTGTGGCCGATAGAGATGGGTTTCGACGGTGATGGTGGTGGCCGGTAGAGGTTGGTGGGTTTCAACGTCGGAACCAGAGTGGAGGTTTATTTTTATAAGTGTTTGTTGTTATTTTTTGTTCATATTTGCTAATTTTTGATTATAAGACGTTATAAGTATTTGCTTATTTATATTTTGTTGTTATTATTAGATTTTTTCTTTTGCTGATATAATTATTTGCTGGTATTTATTGTTATTATTCTTGATTTTGATTCTTTTGTTGTAATTTTTAGGTTTTTTTCTTTGTTATTATTATTATAAATAATTGTTTATGTAGATTGGTATTGTTTCTTATGCTCTCATTTTTTCTTTATAAATTGGTATTATTTCCTACGTTCTCATGTTAAGAATAAAATGCACATGAACCTTCCCCTATATATATATATATATAAATATATATATAACGGGTTTTTTCTATGTTACGTTCTTAGAAAATCAGTGTCGTCTCAAAACAACACAACAAATAATCTCAGTTAATCAACTAGCTGTTTATTTTTAATTATTGTAGACTATGTTGTACAATGACTTTGTAATAATAGCGTATGATATGTATATTGTTAAATTGTATTCTAATTATTTTTATATTAATTGATTATGCGTGCAGTACCCAGGTTTCAAGCTATTAATTAATAATATATTCAAATACAAATTTGTATGTACCTTGTGCCCGATAATATCATCTATCATCCTACTAATCACAGATGCGGCTACTACAAAAGGGGGAAATTTAAGAGCCCATTTGAAAGCTTCTTCTGTGGCTGTCTCACCCATGCTCATAAAACTTGATGTTGCAAGCATTTTGTAGCCACCAGTTTCAATTGAAACCGATTCATGCTCCTCTAGTGTTGGTACGTGTCCCTCATTCAACCATTTAGCTTCAGTCATGTAATTTCTACTCAAGTCTTTGATCTACATAAGAGAAATGACACATTTACTTTAGTTCTATTAATATTTGTATAAAAAGAACATTACAAACATAAAGAAACTGAAACCAACCGCCTCTTTTGCGTAGTCCACTTGATATGCTTTTCCTTCACTTGCCATGATTTCCTGAATTTCACCGTAAGTATCCAAGATCATTTTGTATATCATCCGTAAGTATCCAAGATCATTTTGTATATCATCTTCATGTAATCGGGAAGTGCATCAATGCAGCTAAGTGACCACCTATAATTAATGTATGCGTAAGCAATAACTTTGATAAACTATTTTGATCATAAGTTCGGATTATGTATGTTTGCCAATGAGTGCATATTGTTGGTGTAGGCATGTGTTTACATACCTTTGAATTGCTTCTGTGAAAATCTTAAGTTCTTCATAAGTGCCATAATTATCATAAGTGTCATTTAAAACTGTTGCCAATTTTATCACTTTTGTTAAGAAAATCCTAGAACGAGAATATTGAGGTTCAAAGTAGACACCAACTACCCAAAAATAGAGTTCAACCAATCGGTCTCTTACAAAATGTAGATTCTTTGAAGGCTCAAAATCTTTCCACCATCTACCATAATTTATAACACAAGCACCACAAAAAATTAGCAGCATTTCAAATCTTTAGTAATACAATGAAAGGTGTCGTACGACGTCATAAAGTGTAGTCCGGTGTTGCAAGGTTGTCTTGCAATGTACAAATGAGCAAATAAACTTGCTTAGAAAGTTGGCTAAGCTCCCTTTTGTGTAGAGATTGAAGCCGGTTAAAATCCAACTTTGAGAGTCTTAGTAAGGATTCATCATGTGAATCTTTTTGTTCATAGAACGGTATGTACCGTAACGCATCTAGTCTTGGCAGCCTTTTCCATATAGGTCGTTCTAGTGCTTCCTTTACGTGCCTAGAAAGAGAAAGGCTACAATTCCACCGAATAGGATCCTTAGTTACTTTTACAAGTTGGCTTTTTGAAAAAAGAAGAGCGTCATCAAGTATAGCCTCGCCTCGCACCCGCATATAGGTTGCCTCATATAACTCAAGCATGCATTGACATCTTTAGTTAAAGATTCCTTAAAAGTTCCCTCATTGTCCTTATATTTCTTGAAGATATCTGATTTTGTTAATTAAAAAAAATGTTAAAATCTCTTGTATTTTGATTAAGAAATTGAACTTCTATTCACTAACCACATGAAACATAAAACCCTTGTTGTCGAAGGAGTCGAAACCAAAGGGAAACACTACCACCATTCCAATCATCACCATATAGAGTGTATATTTGGCCCAAGGCTAGCTCAATCTCTTGTTCAAAACAGTAGGCAATGCCAAGGCGTTGGGTATCGTTGACTAGTTTTAACAAGTCAGCATGTTTGCTCGGATCATCGAAGGCTTTCTGTATTTTTTCCCTCACTTCTTCTTTCAGACTCTGGATTATTGGCTCTATTGAAGCTTCATCTTCTTGCTAAATTTAATGGTCATCAAATCAAAGATAAGAGAAATTTTCAAGTAAGATCATTAGCACACCCACTCATATGCACATGGTTGGGTTTATGGAGGCTTGGGATCGGTTTGGGCCAGTTTACTTGAAGACTTACTATTGAGTTTAATAAAGATAGAAGACCTGGGCGATTTTGTGCTTACCTTATATATCTTTATTCGGGGTCATTTATGTTTTCTAGTTTCCTAAGCTAGAAACCCTAGATTAGTCTATTGTAATCCTTATACTTGTATGCTATCATCATGAGAGTTGGATGACAATAATAAATTCTTGGTTCCAGCATACGGATGTAGGCTAGTTTAGAATTAACAACGTAAATCATTGTTGGTATGTTTGGCAAAAAGCTTTTAGGAGCTTCAAGCTTTAAGCTTTAAAAAAAAGCTCTTAATAAAAAGCTTTATTTAGTTGAAGCTTCAAGCTTTTAAGTTTGGAGAAAAAGCTCCTTTTTTAAACACTGCTACTACTAGCGTTTGAGAAAAAACTAGAAGCTTTACATTTGAATTTACAAGTTTGGTACTTGAACGTTCATCAATTTTTGTTAATTTATATAATAGTTACATATTTTACACTTATTCAAAACTAACTACACCATGACTCTTTAAATGACCATAACTTTTTCTAACGTTAATATTTTTTTAAACAAATTACTTCATAAAAAAGAGCATTTTATTCTCTTTAATTTGAGTATGATATTGCTATACTTCTTTACCGGTTATGATTGCCAACAAGTCGAGTCAGACGAGCTCGAGTCATGTGTAAGACCAAATTAGGGTCGAAACGAGTCGATAAAAAAGGGTTAATTTAGTTCGGTTCGTGTCGGTACGGTTTTGAGTCGAAAGGGGCCAGGTCAGAACATGTTTCAAATTAAAACGGTGTCGGGTCGGAAAGAATTTCAGATCAAAAGAGGTTGGTTTAAAAAATTATATATTTGAAATCACATACCGACACTGATTATGCGGTTGATGTCAGGTTGCGCGCGCACTCCGCCGCACCGCGCTGGCACCCAATAGTTTTATTGCTAAATACCTAAATATATATCTACAAAGCTCCAGCTATTCTGCCAAACACCTAAATATATCTAAAAAGCTACAGCTAACAGCTACCATCTTCCAACTAACAGCCACCAGCTAGTTTTGCCAAACACACCCTATGTCTCGTGTTTATTTATTTTTTGCATTTTGATTGTGTGAGTGTTTGCTCTAAGAGAGATCCGAACATAAATTAATGAAGTTTTTGCTTGGTCGTCTCAATATCTGTGGTGGCCAAAACACATAATATAACAAATGCTTTAGATCATGTGACTCCTATGTCAAGTGTACATATAATTATAATTATAGACCACAAATTCTATTTACAAACAATTTCATAACCAAGATTACATACATTTAGAAGTGAAATCCTATAAACCATTGCTTTATTCTATACCCGTTAACCACCCCTGAGTTTATGCACCAGTCATGTAAGAACTTGCTTCAATCAATAAATTTGAATAATTATTATTTTTTTGGTAGCTGGCATGAGTTTAACAGCACAACTGTCAGTTCAAGTCTTAAACATCAGAATTGTTATTTTTTTAGTCCACTATGCGTACAAAAATTCACGAATGTTTATCTTCATTTTTGTCATCTTTTCATGAAAGTAATAATTAATAAAAATGAACGAACAATAACGCATACAGATTTATGTCTTCTGTTAACGCAAGTTTTCTTATTTGAATGATTTGTATTCGGCTTCTTTTTCTTATTAAAACAGTTAAATAATTAAATCTCCTCTTTTTATTTTAAATCAGATTAAATATTTCATAAAAAAATAAAATTTTAAACTCGATCCACCAGAACCATTGTATCGTTGCTGGCGGATTTGTTAGAAAAAAATTTTGGCCATTATTTTCACCTGAAGAGTACACATATGAAGTATTCAAGATGACCATGTGGTCGACGTATTCACATAAACATCGCATCATGGCCGACGTTCTTGCATGAAAAGTGATAAAATTGCAACATTAAAAGAGTGTTACTAAAGATCTTAGGGGTGATTTGGAGGATATGTAAAGCCAAGACTATTATTAATAATTAAGTTTCCTAATTCCTAGGTTCGTTTCCTTAAGTTATTTGCCAATATATAAAAGGCTATATACAGTCAAGTGTTAGACAGTTATATCATAATTACATTATATTATTTGATAACTTTCTCTTTGTATTGCACTCCTATAAAGAAATGTTAATAATATATATCTAACTTTATACCATATAGCTTTTCATTCTATGAAACCATAACTTTGTTGTAGTGTCATACCTCATCATAGACAAGAAACTGATCTCCCCAGATACTTGGATGAAGGTTTGTTACGGAGCGAACAACCACGGTCTGTTTAACTTCCATGTTTGAGGAGTTCTTCAATTTTTCTCTTATGATGATCTACATTTGAATAGGTATTTATAGAGGGGTGGTGGAGAAAAAGCCTCAAGACATCAAACCTAAAAGCTGAACCAGAAAAGAAAAAAAACATCTTTAAATTAAATATAGTGATAATAAATTTCAGTTGGGGATGAGCGTGATACCAGTACCGTTGCCAAAAATACTGCCACCGAGAATTGCCAAAAATGGATACCAATACCGGTAATGAAAATGTTTGGTATGGTACCGGTACTGAAGGTAAAAAATCAGGTACCATATTGTATCGGTCCTGAAACCTCAAAAATGGGTATCAAAAGTACCCGATACCACCCTAATTCCTCGTGCAATTACTTTTTGAATAAATTTAAGGAAGCAAGTTGTAGAATAAGAGGTCGTTTTGTTGTATCTGAACCCCCTGATTATGACGAACCATATTTGAACATGTGAAAATAGGGTTTCTCTATAATATTTTGTTATTGAATCCAAAAATACTCCTTCTAGAACCGGACTGTCACTTTCTATAATATAATGTATCAAATGAGTTAATGATGGGTTAGGCTAAACGTACACATCTTGCTTACTTGTCATACCTTTTCGACTCCTCTCATGACTTTCACTTCATTTAACAATTTTATTTGACAACATGCTCCTCTCTAACAATTTTTTTTCATTTTATGGTTTCTCTTTAAAACATTAAATAATAGACTATAAAGCTTTTCCCCCCTCTCTTTCTATGTTTATTCTCCATGATCATAAAAATAATAATTTATTTATTATTATCAATGTCGATGCATTATTATATTTATAAAATTATATATATGTGTATATATATATGGAGATGGTTCATATGAAAAGTCAAGTTATAACGAGAAGTGTGAGAAATCAATCTGGACCATTGATATGTGTAATCAATGAATTAGAAAAGTTATGACAAACTTGTAACTATGAACATATTAATCTACCAAGATTTTAATGAAGAATGGTAGTTTGGCATTTGCCTTATAGACTTTCAAAGTGATACTCAAGTCATTAGTAACATTTATTTGTTATTATTACTAATTAATTGAAAGTTACCTAAAATTTTTTTAGTTCTTAATTTTCAACTGATATTATAAATCAACCTAATATTAAACAAATATATTTTTAATCAAATACTATAATATCTTCAATCATATTTTTTTCAAATGTGTTAAATATTATATATTGAATACACAGATTTATGTATTACAAATGTAGGTGGAATCACAAAAACGTATGTGAAAATTTTACAATTGTAGGTTATTAACATGATTTGTTATTTATTATATGCAGTTTAATATGAAAATAAAAAAATTATTTTGTACCGTGAAGGGTTTATATATATACTATGTGGTGGAATCACGAATTTGTAGGTGAAAATTTCACAAGTGTATGTTATTATCCTTATCCATTATTTATTATATGTCGTTTAAGTAATAAAAAATGTTTATTTTTTTACTATTTAGGCTCATATATGTACTGTGTATATGGTATTTTGAATTGGATGTGTCTAATTTTATCGTGTGTAGGCTCATTTATGTGTTGTGGTTCGCATATGTACTGTGTATCTAGTGCTTCGAATTGTGTATGTATAATTTTTATTGTGTGTAGGTTCATTCATGTAATGTGTAGATTCATATATGTATCGTGTAGGTGGTATTTCGAATGATGCATGTGTAATTTTGTCGTGTGTAGGTCCATTTGTGTACTACGTAGGTTCGTATATGTACTCTGTAGGTGGTATTTCGTATTGTATATGTGTAAGTTTATTCATGTGTAGGTTCATTTATATACTATATAATTTTATCGGTGCTATTGAATTTAACAACCATTATTTGGATATAGGTATGAAATTCAAATTACGAGAATAAAAATTTAATATGGATAAATCGAAAAAATAATCTAACAAAAAAAAGGAATTCAATATAGGTTGATTTACTATATATTAAAAAATATGAAAATAAATTAATTGTAACTTCTACTAAATTATTACCTACCAAATATGAAAAATTACACATTTTACTATAACACCCTTTTCATTAAATAAATGATAAAAGAAAAGAAAAAATGTGATTTGTTGGATTTGTTTCTCGCACTTCTCACAATAAGAAATACTTCTGAAATGAACCTAATCTTACTATTCTAATAAAATGATACTCTTTTTTGCCACGTGTTAAGCTCTCACCACTCTTCACCTTTTTTAACCCATATTCGTGAAATGGTATTTATTTCGGATCAACCCGCCCAAATAATGCTTTCGGATCCATATATTATTCAAGATCCATTTGTTTTCATTTAACACACCCCCTCCCCAATAACAAACCCTAGGCTACAGACTTGATTACTCGCTTCTTTCTCATTTCTCTAATTAAACATACGAGACCTAGATACCCAACGCTGCTATTAGTCGTTGCCTTCTCCCTTATCTGATTAAACCTATGAGATTGTTCATCCCCACCGTTGTTATCGTTCGTATCCACCGCTGCTATCGATTCAGACTGTTCATCATGATTATTTATTCTAGTCAATCTTTTTCTTACCAACGGAAATCCAAAGCATCTCCTGTTTTCCACTGTTGCTTCTTATTAGGTAATTTTACAATTCCCTACTTTAGAGCCATCAATTTGCATGGTTTATTAGGGTCAAAATAACAGTATTAGTAGGAAATAAAGAAATTCAATATTAAAACAAATGTCAAATTGATTAACAACTTTAATCACAAACCTGTTTGTAACATTTGCGGTTGGTTTTTAATTTCGTATTTATATTCTTGATATGTTGTTTGTATATTTAACTTAGATTTTATAATTTTATTATGTTTATGGTTTGACAAGTTTGATTTTTGATTATGTGGTTTTGTAGGTGTTGGGGTCATCATAAAATTTTATTTGAATAAGTGTATCAAAATGCAATGGACCTCTTTGGGATTGACTTATAGTGGAAAGTTTTATCGTTTTTTGGTGTTTGTAACAACTCGGTTTTTCCACGAATTAATTTGCACCTGCTATCCGACCCGTTTTATGTTCGGGAAATTTTAACACTGAAAAGTATCCCGTTTATCGAGTAATTATTATACAATTTATATTTGTTTATTATATTTATTTAATATATATTTAACTTTGGAAATTGTACATTTTTAGCCCAAAACTAAACTTTAATCCTTTATTGTTTCCACCTTCAATCTCCAAGGACTAATTTGTAAATTCTGCATATTATATTTATAACCCTTTTGGTCCCTGAACCCGTAACCCATGGTCCATACCCGTTTACCCGTAACCATGGCCCGTTTATCTTGCTTGAGCCACAGTTTTCGTCATAAACTAGGAATTGAATCATGTTTTTGATTATTGTTACCATTATCGGCTTAACCGACTTCGTTAATTAAGAAACAAGATCAAAACTGGACGCGTATTGATTTATTTAATAAACCGTTATGACCTAAGACCAATTATATAACTTAGGATTGATGATAATTCAATTGCTCGTGTCTGCACCTCTTATATAACCTAGCGACCTAAACCCTTAAACTTAATTGCATTAATTTTGGCCGTAACTCTCTGTTCGAATCTGGTTCTAGCCGACACGACGGGTTAGTCGTCCTCCTTGGTTCCATCATCATTCAAGGTAATTGAAATATACATACTGATCGTCTATCATCAATAATCATAAGCCCTAAATCAATTTAAACAAATGTTAAACAGATTGAGCGATTGCAGAATTGGTGTTCTTATTTCAAAATTGGGTTTTAATCAGTATTGTATAATTAATATTATAGTCATTCAATAACCAATTGACACCCTAGCACAGTTGGCTAGGGTGTGTGTGTTAAACTACTAAGCCGCTGTTATTTATAAAATATTATAATTAATTTTAAATATCAAATAAACGTTATTTATTTAAACCGACATCATTGAGTCGTCGTTTCTTGTCAATTAATCTCATTACAAGTTTTCATATATATATATATATATACAAACACACACTAGATTTTATCCCACGTATTACGGGGGTTGTTTTACATTATTCGTTTTTAATATTTATATATGCATATTTGGATTTTAATTTTATTTATTGTAAGAAAGTTAATAATTAATATACTTGAGGTTTGATGATAAAATGGTTTCACAAATAAATTATAAGTTATAATCCGGTTTAAAAGCCATCTGGGTTTGGTGATACCCATTACCCGTTTATTTTCTTTATTATAAAATTGTTTCTAAATTATAAATAATATCTTTTTTTAAATAAAATAGGATATTAATTTTTAGTATATTCCTATTTTATATGATTTTCATATCAAATATTTGATGAGATTATTTTTTAATATATTGAGATGTTATAACCCATTTAAAAGCTATCTGGGTTTGGTGAGACCTTTACCCGTGAATTCTGGTCAAATGCGTGAGAAGCCTTCATTTACAAATATGTCACATGTTTAAGAGCCTCAACTATTAGGTGATCAAAGATCAAATTTTGACTTTTTATTTAGTATTTTTACTTTTTTGCAGGCTTGGTTTGTTGGTTTTGTTGCTTGGTATTACTTTTATTACATATTGGTTGGAGGGCTGAGAACGTTCATTGGCGTTTCACAAATTAAGGAGAATTCAAACAGTGAAAGAAGTTGGAAAAATTAAAATGAATGTTAGGGTTATTGTATTTTACAATTTGATGCAAGTTTGTCAGGTATACGTTTTATGTTATCTTTATCATACCCTTTGACTATTTAGTTAACCAAGTGATTTTTATGGTAAAAATCCATATAGTAACCTATTATCTAGAATAATCTGCAATTTGGAGTGAATGCAATATCTTGATATTAACAATAAAACCTAAGGTTAACTATGGGCAGGCCATCATCTGATGTTGAAGAAACCAAATTATTTGTGAAATGGCTTTTAAATATTGGTGAAGGTAATGTTGGCGGTCCTAATGATGGTGTTGCAACAATAGATATACCTGGCGATCTACTTAGAAAAGATTCAGTTGATCCTATATTAAAACTTTTTGATTTTGTATATCCTGATATTCTACAAAATTACGAGAGCCAACATTACTATCAGGATAGAGCCATACTTGCACCAACAAACGAAATTGTTGATGAGATTAATGATAGTTTGCTCAAGTTTTTTCCAGGTGATGAAGTCGAGTACTTATGTTCAGATACCATGTGTAAATCAGAATCTATCAATGACACTGTTGATACAGCTTTATACTCGCCTGAACAGCTTAATGGTCTAAGAATATTCGGACCACCAAACCGCAAGCTTGTGCTAAAATTTGGTGTTCCCGTTATGCTCCTTAGAAACTTAACCATAAAGAAGGCTTATGTAACGGTATTCGACTATAAATTATATCTTTAGGCACTCGTGTAGTTGAAGCAAAAATTATTTCTGGAACTAACATTGGATATAGAGTTTTGATCCATAGATCATCACTGACTCCAACAGACAACAATATAGCGTATAAATTTCAAAGACGCGAGTTTTCGCTTGCAGTATGTTTCGCGATAACCATAAACAAAAGCCAAGGTCAATCATTATCTAGGGTTGGTTCGTACTTGAAAGAACCCATGTTCTCACATAGACAGCTATACGTCGCCTTGTCAAGATTTACAAGTAGGTGTGGGCTAAAGATTCTAATTCTTGATAAACAAGGTAATATGATCAATACAATCACAAATGTAGTGTACAAAGAAATTGTTTCTTATTTGTAAAATACTTGCGTAATGTTTCTTTGTAATTCCTGTAATTTTAATGTAAGTTCTAATTGCATAAATAATATATGATAATTGTGTTATTAATTGTATTTTGCTTAATGTTTAAATATTATAATTTTCATAAATTCCCCATATAATTCACGGGTCTCAAACTAGTCCTACACACACACACACACATATATATATATATATATATTTGTGTGACGTGTTTATTAAAAATAAAAAAAAATATTAATAATATACGTAAAATGATGATGATGATAATAATAATAATAATAATAATAATAATGAAAATAAATTAATAATAACAAATAGTTAATAATTTGATATATTTAGTGGAGAATATTAAGTGAAAATAGTGTTGGGGGACTTATATGCATGTAAATAATGTTAAGTGCATGTAGGTCCTTAAACAATTGATCTCACAACTATTCTTAGATCAATCCGTGTTGTTAACTATAACAGAAATCACTAACAACACTAGGGTAGCGTTTGGTATGCATGAATGACAGTAGGAATGGAATGATTCATTATGTGGGAATAAAAAAAGTGGTGTTTGGTTGCTCAATGGAATGGAATCATCCATTTCACATGGAATCTCATTCCATCAAAACCATTCATTCCCACCCCCCCCCCTTCTTTTTTTTCATTTCATTCCTCATTCACCATACTTTCTCAACAATACCATCACCTAACAACCACCAGTACCACCACTACCATCAGCACCACCATTAAACTCCGCTGACACCACCACCATCGCCATCGCCACCACCATTTTCATCATCGGAGCTGCCACCGTTAACATTGTAGAATTTTTTATTTATTTTTTTGGAAAGGGTGGTAAAAAGTATTTTGAGACAGGAGTGTTTTTATTATTTCTATTTCATTTATACAATTTTTTTGGATATCAAATAATAAAAATTAATAATTGATTTCATTTCTATAGGTTAACCAAATAAGACAAAGGAATGGTAATGATCCATTTCATTCCCTTGTCCATTTCATTCATTCTCCCATTTCATTCACCCTTCATTCCATTACCTCCAACCAAACATACCATAGGATCTAGGATCTTGAAATGTTTGATTATTTACTATAAATGGTAAGTAAAGAAGATAAGGTAAGAGAGAAAGTAGAGCTGGTAAAATGTTTTCAAAGTTGTAAGAGTTGGTATGGTGCATACATGCTTACACTATTTATAGTGCAAGCTTGCATCCATGCGTTATATTAAATGGCCCAATGGGCTTAGGTACAAAAAGACCTTAGCCCAAACGATACAAACTAAACGGAAACAAAAGATATTACATGTGATTATCGAGCTATCAAATTAGTTAATCTAAGTTCATTGTTATTCTTACAAAATATTTAGAGTAAACTGCAGTTTTCGTCCCTATGGTTTGTCCAAAACTGCGGATTTAGTCCAATAGTTTCAAATTTGTGATTTTCGTCCCTGTGGTTTCATTTCACTTGCAATTAAACCCGACCCCACTATCCCCGTTAAATCTGATTGTTAAACCCATCAGCGTGCCCCTTACATGAGGGGGCTTGCGAATTAGGGTTGGGGTTTATTTGCTTGAGAAAAAGGAGAAAATTGCCCCTCATATGAGGAGCACGATGATGGATTTAACGATCAGACTTAACGGGGTTAGTGGGGTCGGGTTTAATTGCTAGTGAAATGAAACCAAAGGAACAAAAATCGCAGATTTAAACCTATTGGACTAAAACTGCAGATTCGGACAAACCACAGGGACGAAAACCGCAGTTTACTCAAATATTTAATTGAACTTTGTGAGCGAATATTTTGATCAAAGCAATATTGTGGGCCGGTGCAAAAAAGATTCCATCTCATTAGAAAGAATTCAAATGCAACAAATATTGGGACAAAACGAATTTCGTTTAACAATGAGTAAAACACAGTGTACCTGTCCGTTAAATGTTTATTTATGTGCATGAGTTTATGGCAGGAATGATAGTGTCGTACATAATAATATAACCACACATGGCCACACTGCATAATTTCGTTAGATGCATATCCGCACAATGTAAAATAAAATAACCACATAAATATATCACAGGTTGCATATTTAGAAAAAATATAATAGTATTATACTCGTATTACAGAAGATAAACCTTTCGATTTCATAATATAAATCTTTAAAAAAACCTGGTGTTTTTATATATAAGTTATAATACTAGCTTGAGTCCCGTATATTATAAGTAGTTAATGAAATGTTATATTGTTTGATGATAATTTATCATTTAAAACAATCCATTGGTGATAATTATATTTGTCACGGGAGACAATGAAACAACAGATTGATGACAATTCATTCCAGGGCGGAGCCACATCGTGGCAATCGGGTTAAGCCGAACTTGTTCTTTTTTTAGTTTTATATATAACCTATAGTATCGAATTAACGAGCGAACCCAGTATAATTTTAAAAAAGAATTTCGAACCCATTAATTATGAAAATTATTTTTAGTTAAAAAAACTTTTAGTAATGAATAATTTTTTTTTATAAAATCTAAAAACTTTCAAAATTGCTAACTAACATTATAAATGGGCTAATAATAATCCATATATAGATTATAAAACAAGGTCCAAAATATTCATAGAATTACCCAGCAAACCCAACCGAATTAGCATTCTTAAACATAATACCTAGGTGAAAATTAAATAAAAGAACAAAAACAACAGTCATCGTCTCAGCAACCGATAAATTATGTCTCTATCAACCAAATGACCATCGCCCCATTGCCTCAAGGCTTCAATCATCACCTTATGCTGAACTTCAACCAGCCGACAACAACGACCGACCGACTTTTTCTTTGATTGCTTCAAGCATTCAAGGCCTCAATCGATCCAGACCTCACAACGAATCTTTCTTTGATTTTGCATGCTCAGATGAGTGACGGGTATGTATGATGTTTGCACTTGTTATACTGATAATGAGTTCTTTTTAAAAGTCGCGATTGAAGATTATGAATCATTTTCAAAACATAAAAATGTACAGGGAACAATTATAATATGTAATGTCTTTTTTTATAAACATAACTTTGTATTTTAATGAATGTTGACAACGTATGTTTGTTATTATAGTGATATTGCATTAATATTATCTCCCCGAATGATTGGACCCGATCATACTTATTTGGGCCGAAAACTTTGATGCTGGAGAAAAATCGAGCACAGAAAAACCCCAATTTCCTCACTACACCACTGATTCATTCAGTAATGTTGTGGGAGGGAACATACAAAACCAGATGGGACGAACATAATTACAAATCCTTAAGAGTGAAAATATCCTTAAGTATGCATATAATCCGTGTATAATTTAAAGAAGAATACGTACCGGAACATCCTCCATCAAGTACTTCGTAATATTTATCTAAGGAATTTTTACATATTTCCCTTTACTAAACACCTTAAATTACATATTTCTTTAATAAGAAAATTAATTAAATATTTCCCCTACTACTAACAAATTACTCATTTACCCTTATTTAATAAAAAACAAACAAGATTAAACCCAAATCATCAAATCATCAAATCATCTTCCTCACCAACTTCTGACAAATTCGATTCTCCGGCTAGTTTTCGATCACCTCAATAATTATAGAGTTAAACACATGTCATTCGCCTCCAACCAAAAAATGATTTGTAGATTCAAAAAGTTGCTTGAATCTTGAGCTTAGTTGTTTGGGTGGAGCTTCGCTTCATATCTGAAAAACTTGGTTATAGTGGTGGTGGTTGCCGGAGATGGGATCAAGTAAACCGGTAAAACAATATGGCGATGAACCGCGTTTGATGTATGGTAGTGGTGGGTTGTGTGTGTTGATTCGGAGTGTGGAAGAGAGTTTGAGATCGTAAATTTGTCGTAGGTTGTTAGCCAGGAGAAACATTATTAGTAATAAATTTGATGTTTCATGAACTGTGAATTGTAAGGTTGAAACGATGTGTTCAAAACCAAAAAAAGAGGAAGAAGAAAAGTGGTCACTGGCATGTAACTCGGTTTTGAAATATTTAATTATTTCGAAGTTTGTTTGATAAAATTCTTTTAATGCAATAGGAGAAGCCCACTTATTACAACCTTGTGTTTATTCCATTAACCAGAATATATTAACCTGTGTTTATTCAAAGTGATCATAGACATTTACATCTAATATCTATATTTTAATTGTTTTTTAAGTTTTTTTTAGAACGGTGACTTTCTTGTATTTAGGCTACCGCACTCTTCAAATTTAGAGAGCCCCGATGCCTCACTCTGGCCAGACTATGTTGTCTTAACCGGGCCCACGCTGGCTTCAGAGTTTGGCTTGGGCGTTCCGCCGGGAAACCATACCACCGAATGCCACTTGACAGCTGTTGTGCCACCACAAGAGTAGAACTCACTGGCGTAACACACGGTGGGACGAAAACCCGGGAGGGCTCAGGATTTGAACTGACAACCTTTGCACGAGGCCTAGCTCAAATCCATCATTGCTAATATTCACCCAGATATGACACAAGTGGGATTCGAACTTGAGTCTCCATTGAAGAACCCAAGCCTCCTACCACTAAGCCACAAGTGATGATATATATGTAATAAGTATATTTTAATAAGAGTAAATATGTAATTAACTTTCATATGTTAGAGATATATGTATTTAAAGATATATTGAAGAACTATGTAAATGTCCCGTTATCTAATAATACCTCTGCAAGAGTTAGCATCATACGAAATCAATATGGGCACTAATATGGACATAACTACCTGAATATAATGAGCAATGATACTGAAAATGAACAATAAAATAAAACAATAATAACAATAGTAAATCACGACCCCTACATGTTCTCCTTCATTGCTTTCTAAAACATAAAAAAACAAACCTGATGAGGCTCACTTTGAAGATTTAGTACACCAAATTGGGAAAAAAATGGTGAAATTCTCAAAATAGTCATTTTTAGAGAGAAAGCCAAAAATAGCCCTTTTTTCCTCGAAATTTTTTAGAATTTAGACTGTCAAAACGCATTGAGAAAAGATAAAAATAAAGAGGGAGCAGGCCAAATTTCGAAAGAAAGTTAGGGAGGAGAAGAGATTTGGGGAAATAATGAAGGTAAAGTCAAATTTTTTTTTGAAATCTTCGAGCAAAAAGTTCAAATTTTTTCAAAACTTTTTTTCTCAAAATACCATCTTGAGAGACTGTTTTTTTATGTTTCCTACATTTTCCGTTCATGTTTTCAAATTATAGGAAAAAGAGATTTTCAACTCTTGTCTCTCAAGATGAGATTCTACCACCACCACCCATCGTTCACCTTCTACCACCACCGTTCGCCACCCCCACCACCCACCCACCGTCCGCCACCACCATCAGTCACCACCCACCACCATCTTCTCCATCATCTTTATCTTCATCTTCATCATCATCATCATCATCATCATCTTTTTCATCTTCACCTTCTTCATCTTCAGTTTCATCTTTATTTTCATCTTTATCGTCGGTGGTAGACGGTGGTGGTGGAGGACGATGGGTGGTGGTGACGGGTGGTGATGGCGGACGGTGATGGGTGGTGGGGGTGGATGGTGGTGGTGGTGGCGGTAGTGGTGGTGGTAGAAGGCGAACGGTGGGTGGTGGTAGAATCTCGTCTCTCAAGACGAGATTTGAAAATCTCTTTTTCCTATAATTTGAAAATATGGACGGAAAATGTAGGAAACATAAAAAAACAGTCTCTCAAGACGGTATTTTGAGAAAAAAAATGTTTTGGAAAAATTTGAACTTTTGCTCCAATATTTCAAAAAAAAAAATTGGACTTTACTTTCATTATTTCCCAAATCTCGTCTCCTCCCTAACTTTCCTTCAAAATTTGACATGCTCCCTCTTTATTTTTATCTTTTCCCATTATGTCTTGACAGTCCAAATTCTAAAAAATTTTAAGAAAAAAATGGCTATTTTGAACTTTCTCTCTATAAAAAAGGCTATTTTAAGAATTTTCCAAAAAATAAAAGAAAAAAACAGGATCAAATTCAGTATGAGTTAGTATCCATGGCTTCCTAAAGTAACTTAAATAGGACCCAGTGAGGATATTTTAAACCTGCGACGTCTATCATAATGATATGTCCCTAGGCGAAAACGATAACTAGACCGTACTCGTCTGCATTAGAATAAAAACTAAATCACATTGTCACTATTTTCCAAAGGGCCCTGGTTAGGGACACTAAACACCCCCTATTCACCCTGTATAGGGCTATATGGGAGGCTATACGCCTCGTATAGGGCTATACGCAATGACGGATCTTTATACGGGCCGAACCGGGTCGCGGCCCTATCACGTTTTTCGCTCGGTAGTGTCTTTTTTTCGAAAAAAAATCAAGAAAATATATATATATGTGTTGAGTCCGGCCCATCCATATTATTTGAGTCCGGGTCACGTTTGAATTTTTATAAATGTAAAGTTTGTTTAAAGCCAAATATCAGAAATCGTTTACGAAATAAGCATAAAGATAAAGAAAGGAAGGCTAAGAAATAAAACTCTATACGACCAACCCTAAACCCAAATTAACTTTACAAAAAAACTAAACATCAAGCCCAAAATCCAACCATAACATATGATTGATGCTTGAACACAACAACAAATGGAGGTTCCATTGTGCGATGGTCTGAATTACTGACTTATGAGGTTCGGCACAGTAGTCAAAACAGAAGTTGAGAAGCAAGTAAGTGAATTGATGAAATCGTTTGGATGTGAAATCGAATGATTGATTAGGCACTGTCGTTGTCTGCTGAGGCCTGAGGTTAAGAACTGGCTCGCGTGGGAGTGAAATCGATTAATCGAAACAGTCAACAGAAGCAAGCAGAGACCAGGTTCGGTAATTCGTATTTCACCATTTTGTATGTCTTTCAATTTAGTATAATAGGGTTTGGAATTATTGTTTGACCCGACCCGAACAGAATCGTCTACCCGATACTTAGAAGTAGGAAAAAAAATATTTTATTGTCGTGACTTTCGGCCCATCCATACTAAATGCTCAAGATCTGTCACTGGCTATACGGAGTGCTATATACCCTTTTATACATACTGTATAAGGTTATACGGACATATAGAAAGTTTTTTTAGCAAAACCTCCGGTGCCTCTGGAAAATCCCTTTCCAAAATACCATTTATACCCCTCTATCGTAGCAAACTCAGTTCTGCACGTACTTTTGACCCTTAAGTTTATTTCCAAAACTTTATTATTTAAATAGGAAAGAATGCAAAAAGTAAGGTTGTTTCAAGAGTCAAAATGATCACACCCACAAGGCAAAAAGGTAAAAAGAACCAGCACCATTTCCAAAGCTTTTCACTTTTCAAGAACCTTCACATTGATTAGAGTAACAACCACATATTTTTTTATGCAATCGTCACGCAATCATGCAGCTAGCCCGTGAGTAAGCGAAACCGGTGTTTTAGAAAGCGGTTTAAACTGGCCGGTTCAACCGGTTGAACCGGATTTCGGCGAGCAACCCGGTATTTTGTACCCGGTATATTTGCGCAATTTTATGGAATATCAAACCGGCTGGTTTTCATAAAAAACCGGTTTAAAAGTCTACCAAATTTTTTATGTTTCAGCCCCATTTTTATTGTATATGTTGCATATTTCATTTAATTTTTGTATATTATGATTATAGGTAACTAAAACTTCATATTTTTTATTGTTGGAAATGAAAGTACTTGTACTCTTGTTGATGAGGATGGCGATAAGAGTGAATTTAATCTTTTAAGCAATCGTAAACTCGATGCATGCAACACTCTGATGACATAAATCTATTGTGCACATTTATTTTAATAGAACTTTATTTGAGCAATACGAACAATAAACTTTAAATCGACGGGAATGCTTTATTAATGATAATAAATAAATAGTATTACATCGAAACGACCCTACAGTTCGGGTTATGAATACAAATACGAATGCAAATAAAAATCGACGAATGTAAAATACATTAAACGAAACTTGAGTTATATATAAATATGTGTGTGTATATATATATGTGTGTATATATATATATATATAACTTTATAAACAAAATCAAAAATTTTAAAATTGGTCTGATTTTCGGGTTTAAAAAGTAACGAATGTTACAGTGGCGGACGATGGGTGGTGGTGGTGGAGGGTAATGGTGGGTGATGGTGGTGGCGGACGGTGGGTGGTGGTTGTGGCCAATGGTGGGTGATAGTGATGATAGACGGTGGTGGTGGTGGTGGACGGTGGGTGGTGGTGGTGGACGATGGTGGTGGGTGGTGGTGGCAGACGGTGGGTGGTGGGGGCGGTGATGTACATTGGGTATTGGTAGGATGTTAAGAAGGGTAAAGAAGTGTGAAGAGGGTGAATATTAGTTTATTTTTTTAAGATCATAAAAGCATTTTTCAGAATTTTTTTTTCAACAAACCGTCTTCAGAGGCTTATGTCTGCGCGTCCGCAAACATAAGCTTATTGCAGATCTTTTAGTTAAAAACAAACAAAACCTTACTGTTGTGTTGATGGTTGGTCATCAGCGCTAACAATTTTTTATTGATGGCATAGTTGATCAAGTAGTTAATAAGGACTACTAATGGACAAATTTCTACAATCTTTCCATCAACCATCCATACTATAAGCCATTTTATTGATGGCATAGTTGATCAAGTAGTTAATAAGGACTACTAATGGACAAATTTCTACAATCTTTCCATCAACCATCCATACTATAAGCCATTTCTAGAAGCATTTTGCTCTTCACTTGATGTGGGTGACACTTGTTAAATGAGTCCTAGTCAGATCATGCGTAGTAGTGATTAAACACAACTGAATGTTTTCTTACACGTGGCATCCCAGTCAGTAATGACTAGTGTTGCAAAAAGTAATGTGTTATTAAAATGCCTCTTTAAATCATTACACAATTACTATTTTTAAATTTTTTATTATAAATTAAACGACAAAAACTTATGATTGGCCCAACCCTCCCTCCACCGCCGTTGTATATACAACAAACCAACCCAAAACTAATCTCACAACTAAGCGGTGTAGTGGGTTCCTTGTTTTAGGCTAGTTTTCCCCTCCACAACATGATCACTACGCGTGGTCTTAGAGGCTCAACCCCAAAACCCACCAAGGGTGTTTTCTTCTTGAATCCTGATTTCTGGTGGTGTCAAAAATCAAGATAATATTAAACAACGTGAACTCCATACCTTCTAACCTTGTTGAAGTTTATTTAGATTTTACTTCACACTTTAGTAAATCCTAACCAAATAAAAATGGTTTGATAACACTAAAATCACTTATATTTATAGTGTTCATGATGGATGCGAAATTACGTTACTGTGTGAACTGTTGCTTAAGAAGTAGTTATAAAAAATGCAACAAAGTTGTTCAACCATGAATTGAACGAGTCAAGCCTTTTAACTTATTTATCGAAGATCAAGACTGGTTGGCAGGTCATGCAATTATTTGAGCAACATTGACGTGAGGTTCCACTTGTTCAGAAATCAATATAGGGCAATTAATTTATTATATAAAATAAGGTTATTAAATATTTATCCAAGTTATAGTTAATAAATATCAAAACGCATATATGAAATAAACATGTCATAATATTATTTATAGATATGAAAGCTTTTATACGTACTGAGTTGTACATTTACAAAACATATATCTAAAATGAAGCATGCTTGTGGATTTGCCGCTACAACATTAGAAGAGGTAACATGCGAAAGTTTTCAAAAGAGGGTGTGACGCTGTTTGTTGTATGTTTGCGTGCATGCCGTTTCATTATAAACGTTTTGGATGGCTTATGATTTCCAAGAGTAACTGTCAATAGCAATTCTTATTCAAGTTGTATCAACGTATTTTACCACAAGCCTATTTTGTGTTGTGACGTAATGACGTTATTCACGTAATTACCAAATTGTCATCGTGTCTTCTATTTCACTCGTTTTGTACGTTTCGATCAAATTTCACTAAAAAATGATTTCTTTTGCTACGAACATTTCCAACAATTTTCCCACAGTTCATAATTTGCAAGAAGTTTTCCACAAATTTTTTGACAATAAATAAAAACAAAAATAACCTTAAAATTTTACTCAACTTTCCGAGAACATATAACCTAACCTATATAATAAAGGAATCAATTTTTTGCTATGTGTCAATCTAATATACTCTCATTTCTATTTTTTCCCGCCCAAAGTGTCTATCTAATATACTCTCATTTCTATTTTTTCCCGCCCAAAATATGAGGATAATTTTGTTACAATATTATTCTTTTATTTATATTTTTTTATATATCCTTTTACAATAAAAAATATTTAGATATTTTTGAATTTGCAATTTTAGGTTGTTTATGTAATATTTAATTTTATTTCTTTATTTTAATATAAAAATTATTAAGACCCGTGTAATACACGGGTTTCTAATCTAGTAATACATAAAAAAGTGTTGCCGCAATTTCGTCACAGGTGTAAAACCTTCCCCGACAAATTACCGACTACTATTTTATTCATCTATTAGTTATAAACCCGCATAATAAAAAATGAAAATATAAATAAACAAACACAATTTTATGACAAACTTGTCACAATGCTTGCAGATATTGCTAAAAGTTTGCGACAGTTCTGTATTATTTATTGATTCTAAAAACTAATATATGAAAAAAAAAAAAAAAAAAAGCAAAACTGTCGCAAAGCTTGCCAGTAACTAAATTAACGACAGCTTTTTTCACACTAACCTAGTGTGTCGGAATATTGTGGCATGGGCTATTTGCCACAAAAACGGTTGTCGCAAAATAAGTTTTTTTTGTAGTTATACTTGTATTTGAACCAAATTCTTACTCTCTCTTTGCCACAGTTTAACAGAATCAACTTTCCATTTATAAAGATTTTCGAGAAAAATAATACGATAAAAAACAATTTTATTCATAACTAGCGCTGTTAATTTCCAATATGATTTATTTACGTAATTGCATGCTAATTGCTTATATTTTAGATATTATTATAGTTTAAAAACTGTTTATATATAAATATTAGTTGTAATTTAAAAGTTGTTTTTTTATTAGGTAACGCACAACCGGATCGTGTTTTGAGTTTCACAATAAAATCTCATCAAAATTCTGCAAAAACCAACGTATCGTAAAAATAATTCATTTAACGGAAAGTGGAGGGAGATGAGTTCATGAGTAGAAAATTATCGTGGTTAATTTAACGGTTTTTGTGTCAACTCCCTCCGCAAAGAGTGGTAGTAGCGACGTTGATGTTCACAAGTTGGCTAATGAGTAATATCTTGTAATCATCATCATCATCATCGTACTCAGTATATCCCACCAATAGCAATGCTATGGTAAGGTCTGAGGAGGGTAAGATGTAGACAGCCTTACCTCTATCCCATAGGGATAGAGAGGCTGCTTCCGGTGAGACCCCCGGCTCGATAGTAGTTTTGCATCAAGCCTTGGACATAAGGCACATAGCACTCAATCATCAGGGACACCGGATGATTGGTGCATGTGCCCTTGTCTTTCGGCTATCAACGCCACCACATGATGCCTGATTAACCTTCCGCCACCTTTAACGTTATTTTCACGAGATTGGTAAAATAACGTCAAAATTAGTGCAATTTTACTTTTGCCCACCCGAGGGTTCACACATATATACTTTATATGCGCGCACCGCAAGCAGGGCGTGAGTAATATCTTGTAAAACATAAGCAAATCTTTCCCTACCCCCAGTTACCTGGGAAATTGATCGAGTTTGTCCAAAGTGGTTTCTAGTGCCGAATGATGTGCCCCAATTATACATATTTTTATATAAATATTTCATACACTTTTAATTAGCATTGGCCTTTAAAATTGTTTTTTCTTTTAATTTAAATCATACTCATTCATAGAATCATAGTTGATATTTAAAGTTTAAAGGTTTTAAAAATAGACAAGAACACACGAAAAAGTCGATTGAACAATAATAACTATTTAAAACTTAATGATGATTAGAATGGATTATTCTTTTCTGTTTTAAGTCAACAAATTGTGAGAGGGCTAATTATGTTATTTAATTCGTTGACTAATTGATTAAATGTTTAACAAATTGTTCAGTATAAAGGACTGTGATACATATTCTTGTTTACGTGGACTTAGATCTTAATCATGTGGACTGTGATACATATTCTTCTTCAATATGAAGGAAAAGAATAAAAAGCAGGCATTGAGAGTTTTGGTGTCGACAAAAGGAATTAAAAGAGAAAAAAAAAGGAGAAGACCAAGCACCCAAAGAATCTGGTCAACAAAAGTCTGTACGGGAAGAAAAAGATAAGCAAGCTCGTACGTATATCTGTAAACGAACCGAATGTTTAGTAAACTATGCGTGAATTATTTGACAGGAAGTTCGTTTATGTTCGTTTATTTAATAAACGAAAAACACAAACAAAAATTTTGTGTTCATTTAATTAAACTAACGAGCATGAACACATGTTTCGTTCGTTCATTTATGCTCGTGAACGTTTGTTTATGTTTGTTTATGTCCATTTATTTATGTTCGTTTATGTTCATTTACATATTAAAAGAATATAATTAAATATTATCCGGATAAGTTATCTACTCAATAGTGTTTTTTTCATTTACATTTGTTCATATCTGTTCATTTATCTTTATTCAAATATGTTCATTTATGATATTTTATATTTGTGAACTGTTCGTTTCGATTTTAAATAAACGAACATAGATGAACACAAACATGTTCGTTTAAAGTTAAATGAACGAACACAAACACGCCATTGTTCGCGTTCGTTCGGTTCGTTTACAGGCATAGAAGCTAGTAAACACTAGAATTGATTTAAGATACCATACACAAAGGTCTATTAATTTAAGCTAACATGCTAATATATAGCTGAATAATTTTTCTTTTTCAATGAATCGAAATATATATTTTATCTATTTATCGTTCTTGAATATATATAGCTAAACTTGTTGAACTATCTAGGTAAGGATGAATAGCGATCAACCATCTTTCCGGAACCGATCTCGAAAAAATTATCAAAAAATTGTTTCCTAACTATCTATTTTTTTTCTTTTAGTTTAATGTAGTCGTTTAAATAATTTATGCACTTATTTTTTTAGTTTATTATTTATATTTTTTGTAATGAATGTAATCGTTTTCAATGTTTGTAGTGTATATATTTTATTTTAGAAATATTATATGTTTTAATTTATTTATAATTTATAAATATATATTAAATAAATTATATTAATGAAAAAAAAAACGAAAAATATAGTATAACATAGGTTAAATAGGTGGGTTGAATGGTGAAGTAAAAGATGAATTAACATTAAGAATAATAATAAATGAAACTCGAGAGCGCTAAACGAAAAACACACAAATAAAACTCCATGAGAGATAAGAATCATATTACTTGATCAAAATGCAAAGGATAAAGGTAATGGATGACTTGAGAAGAAGATGAAAAAAGATTATATGGCATAAAAGAGTAGCTTTAAATAACAAACTAAACAAAAAAAACAAAACCAAAGTACAAATGTACAATAACAAACTGTGAAATGCAACATACTTGTAACTAGGTGAATTCTGTGTCTTTTAATAAAAAATTACATTAAAAATCATCGTATTTTTTATATTTTTCATTTCTATTTTGGTATAATGGTAAGGTGTTTCAGGTTTGAAATTGGAGATCATATGTTCAATCCCTATAGTGTATATTATTTTTAGTTGTTCAAAAAAATTAAATAATATTTTTTTATACATTTAGCAGTATATTCCCTCTCGTTCATCTATAACCACTTTCAAAAAGTATTAAAAAATTATAAAACATTAAAGTAACTTTTCAAATATACATAAATGCCGTTACCATTTCTCTGTCCTTCATTTACATCACTCTAAACTACTCTTTGCGTTATAAAACTCCACCCACAAAAAATTAATGCTGGCTTAGAATTAAATGAAGATTAATATCCACGTTAAAGAAAAAGGTTGAACTTGCAGTGTTTGGGCTGAGAACTAATTCGAATTCAGGCCCACAGTAAAGGGTTGTTTGGGCTGTCGGTTGGATACTTGGATAAAAAGAGAATAATAGCCCTTTTTGGGAGTAGTTTATGCAACAAGACACCGACACGTAGGGCTGCTTACAAACCGAGCCGAATCAAACACAAGCTTCTTCTTATTTGATTTCGTTTGAAACCGAGTTGAACCGACTGGTTTGAATTTAATGAAACGAGCGATATGTTTATTCTTGAACTTAGTTTGATTTGAAACCGAGCGGCTTGGTTTCATATAAAATTTTCAACTTTAGATTTCTAAAACTCCAAAATGTCATTAATTCAAGACTTCCAACTCTAAAATGTATATACTCAAAGTAAACAAGAAAACATACATAATAACTTCAACAAAGATGTCTGTTCGATATTTCCTACTAGCAACTGAACAAACAGTTCGTGTACATATCAAGCGTGACGAGAACCGGGTAATTAATTTTGGCACCAATTCGGTACCTATAGGATCAGTACGTTTGAGTACCAGTAACACTTTTGAAGCTTGCTGACTAGGGTTGGAAGCTAACTTGTAGGTGCCAAAGAAGAATGAGAGAAGCCCGAAAAAGAGCTCATCCTAGTTTGCTTTATGTTATTTAAGCGACCAATGTGAAGCATAGATATACATTCATCCATAATCAAGAACTCATCTATCACCTAGTTTCTTAATAACAATCCACTATAATTAATGTTCACCTCAGGCAGGAATGAAGGTAAAAAACAAAAGCCAATATGAATTTATTCTTTTGATCAATAACCTTCATAATTGTTGGTCTACGTACAAATAATGGGTGTTTGCTTGTTTGTTTGTTTGTATAATAATCCATCCTCAGGGTTAGAACACTATCCATACCTTTCCCACATGAATGCGGCTAGCTTTGTGTCGATAAAGCTCTCCGGTATGTCTAATTTTGTGCCGTGGAAGAAACAGATGCGGACCCTTTTATTCTACCATGATATGCTCAGTTTTATCGATGACTCAATACCGGAATATAGTCTCAGCAGTACCAAGTATCTGAAGTGGAAAAGGCTGGATGCCCTAGTGCAAGGGTGGATCTTTGGTTCGTTGAGTGAAGATGTGATGAAAACTGTTGTCGATGAACTCACAGCTCATGCCGTTTGGTTTAAGCTACTGATCAAATATAACCCTCAAGGTAGAAGCCGCGCCATCACCGACACCGACACTGACACCATCAACAAAGACAGAATAAAAGGTATGGCTCAATTCTATAGACCATGACATATTACACGTACCAATGGAATTGGTACCAGGTATTGAACATGAACACGAACGTTAATTTGGCTAACACCCAAACACGAATATTATTATTGAGAGACTTTACAAAACTCAATTACAATCTCAAAACCCCAAAGCACTGTATTTAAAATCTAACCTATCACCTTTAGACTACCTTTAGACTACAGCTAAGATTGCTAAATAATAGGGCATAATAATTATACTAACAATTAAATCAAAACACATTTAATTGTTTATAATTATTCACTTCTTAAACCTTGTTACTTAACCTTGCATGTCAAGTAGCGCTCTTAAACCAAAATTCCCAACACGTACTAATTAATCCGGCATGCATATATATTATTAATTTCCTGTTTCTTGCTATTTTTAATTTCCATGATTATTCGTATGGGGATATATACATATATATAGAATTCGATAGGTACATCCCGCTACGCAGAGCTATTCAACTGGGAGACTGGAAGCAAGCTCAAGAATTTTTCGACCGGGACAAAGATGCATTGACTGCTGAACTCAATTATAAAGGACACACAGCCCTTCATCTTGCAATCCGAAATCTTAAAAATATTCGGTTTCTTGAGAATCTCCTCAATCAGATCAACCCGGAGTCACTTCCAACTCTGGTTGACAATATAGGGGGTAACGCGTTGCAGTATGCTGTAATTCTTAACAACAACCTGGCGGTACAAAAGTTGGTCGAGAAAAACCCACGACTATTATTCCAAACCCGTGTTTCGCCTCTCTCAGTAGCTGCTACATATTCCGAACCTGATACTAGTCATTATTTACTTCGAAAGTGCAAACAACACATTAGCCTCACTGAGGAGGGAGACCTGAACCCCTTTGAGGGGCTTGAAGGTTATTCTATCATCCATAATTCAATCGCGGCCGGTTATATTGGTGAGCTTTTTTTATCAACCATATAAACAAGCTAGCTTAATTTACTAATCTCGTGAAAATAATGTTAAAAGTGGCGGAAGGTTAATCAGGCATCATGTAGTGGCGTTGATAGCTGAAAGACAATGGTACATGCACCAATCAACCGGTGTGCCGGTGGTTGAGTGTTATGCGCCTTATGTCTAAGGCTTGATGCAAAACTACTATCGAGCCGGGGGTCTCACCGGAAGCAGCCTCTCTATTCCTACGGGGTAGAGGTAAGGCTGTCTACATCTTACCCTCCTCAGACCCTACCATAGCTTTGCTATTGGTGGGATATACTGAGTATGATGATGATGATGATAAACAAGCTAGCCTCAAGTAAATTTATTTTGGTATTCGAAATTCTACTTGCAGATGTTGCATATGAGATGCTAAAGGACTACTCTAAACTGGCTGGAAAAAATCACTTTGAGTTTGGACTGGTCTTAGGATCTCTTGCAGAAAAGTCGGACGCATATCCGAGTGCCAAAAGATACAACTTCTACCAAAAATTTGTTTATTCTCGTATGTTTCCTTATGGATCCAATGCTGGTTGGCTTTTCTTGCTTGATCTTAGTAACATTTTATTTTTATTTTCATTTTGAAGATATTCTTGTTAAGAATTGCAGCTTAGGCGATACATGTAAGATGCCAGATATTGAGAACCAAGAGACATACAAAGTCAATCATGTCACATGGAAGAGCTACGTCTACCCTGGTTTGTGCCCATCCTATTCCAAATATTTATATTATATTGTAAACTTAGCAAAAAGGTCAGGTCAGGTCAGGTCAGGTCAGGTTGGATAACCGTTAAAACGGGTAGTAACGAGTTTGGGTTTGAGTCAAAATGGGTTTTAGAAAAAATTCAATCATAAACTGATGAAATAACTCATATGGTGTCCCTATATAGCCCATATGTTCTCGTCTCATGGTTTTTTTAACGTCATGTCATCACCATAAAGGTTCATAGCCATTGGTGGCAAAAGTTGGCGCACCAATCCACTAAATTACCCCAATTTAACTCGAATCTTAGCACCTATCCGCTAAATTACCGAGAACCCCAAAGATGAGTTAAAAGAATAATCACTTTATATGGTGTTTTAAGTTTTCTAACTTCATTACTAACTTACATGAGTCATACCTTACCAAAAAAGATCAACGGAAGATCAAAATTGCAAGCATGGTAAATTAAGAGCCATCATCATTTTAGTTTTAGGTTAAAGCTTGACTTATCAAAGATCCGTTCTAGATTGGGGTGAGATGGACACTGTGATTAATTAGAGTGAGATGGGCAATAATGAAAACGTAAGCCGTGTTCTGCTATAGATCAAGTTATCATCTATCCTTTGGCGATGACATGCCATCGGTGTAGGGCCAAAGAAAACGACATTGTTGTTTCTTTTTATTTATTCCAGGATATAAGAAAAGTAAAAAGAAAGAAAAAGAAAAAGAAAATAGTTAAACCTATGGTAACGACACGTCATCTGCGTATTATTCATGAAATACAGGAAAAGGAAAAAAGAAAATATCTAAATCTATATTGACGACGTGTCTTCGCCATAGGCCACATGGTTAACCTCATAGCATTGTTCCGCTTATTGTTTAATGCTATTTAAAAAAGTACAAAAGTAACTAGCATAAGGCAGCGACATGTTGTCGAGGCAACTCACAAAAACTCAAAAATCGGGAGAAGCATATGCGGATGACCTGTCGTCGCTGTAAGTCGAACTAGAACGCCGACCCATGTCTTCAAAAAGCCTACAATAAGTTAAAATGTGTTTGGCAATCACAAAAATCCTTTTTATTTTAGCCTTTTGAAATGGTTAAAAAACAGTTTTCTACACCTAATTACTTGCATGTTTCGGATTCCTTATTTTTACCTCCTTATGACTTATGGAAAAGTTATAAGTTACAATCTTGTAACATATGTAACTTTTTCACTCACATATTAAGCAATCCCAAACACCTTTTTAACTTTTCAATAACTTATAAGTTATAAGGAGGCAAAAATAAGGAATCCCAAACACCCCCTAAATCCTGGCTTTTCATGTTGGCTTTTTGAAAAAGCCAATAAGCAATTTTCAAACTCAATCCCAAAACATGCTCTAACTTACAGGAAGTGAGTAAACTCTTGCGGCCAAGTGAGAGGACAAAGAAGAACGCGGAAGGCGAAACACCAACTATGGTGTTTACAAAAGAACACGAGGATTTGAGACAAAAAGGTGAAGAGTGGGTGAAAAAAACAGCCGATTCATACACGTTACAGCTGCACTTATTATTACAATTGTTTTTGCTTCGGCCATTACTGTACCAGGTGGAAACAATGGGGATACTGGAATAGCAATCTATAAAACAAAGCCAAGCTTCATCATATTTATTGTCGCGGACGCAATCTCATTGTTCACATAATCACATCCACCACCTCCTTGCTCCTGTTTCTATCGATCCTCACAGCACGTTATTCATATGACGATTTCCTCTACAAGTTACCTAAGAGATTGATACTTGGTCTTGCCATGTTATTCTTATCGGTGACAACCATGTTGATAGCCTTTGGTTCAACATTATATATTATGTCCGGGCAAGAGAAGCTGTGGATATTGGTTCCAATTGCTGCATTAACATGTCTTCCAATCGCTTCATTCGTGACACTGCAATTACCGTTGCTTGCTGATCTCATCTCTTCAACATATGGTCATGGATACTTTCGTGAACGAAGTGAGCTTAGTTGCTTATAGTCCCATGCAGACTAATATATGAGGCCATATCATGACAAGTTCCAACGTATCTGTTTTAAGTTTATGTGTGAGTGTGCTGGAATAAAGGAAGAAGTTCATAAAAGAAATAGGATTTAGATTTGTTTAGATTCTTTCTATTTTCTTGATTATTAACAAAAGCCAATTGATTCACATCACTTAGTGAAACATCATAAGAGAGAATTACTTGTTTCATTTTTCTAAGTGTACTTTTGTTCATAAATTACAAGTGGATGTTGTTTTGGCTGGTGACAAGTTCAAATCTCACTTTCAGCATAAAAGATCTTGTTGCTATTAGTAGGGATGTCATTTGAGCTCTTAGGCATAGGCAAGTAAGAGGTTTTTACGAGTTATCGTTTTCCACCTGGAACGGGTTGGTGTCGTCCTCGAGCTTCAAACTAGTGATGGACGGTTAAAATTATGTCTGAGGTATGGACACACCTGGGCTATGAAGAGGCGTGCCATCAAGTTAAAAAAAATGGATGTGCACTTTTGGTAATTAATGTACGTAGCATATATGTTGTAAGACAACCACTTCAGTTAGGTGTAACCCCAAATTTGAAGGCGTATATTTGTCTTTTTCTAATTTAGGTATGGGATGCAAGGCAAAATTCTATACTTAGCATTCTGTCGATAACATGATCTATAGACCCAACAATGTAGCAATGGGCTCGACCCCTAACAAACTATAGGCCCGGTCCAAATTAATAATTAGAGCCCAACATTATAAAACCATCATACAAGCAATTAATTACCAAGGGCTTTAATAAAATTTAAATATAATTACTTAGATAGAAATTATGTCTAGTCAACTTTTATCAAATGTTTATATAAGTTTTAGGAATTTTATAAATCAAATTTACATCTCTAATAAATATACCAGCATCCTACCTCTCAAGTCTCTACAGTACATGGGTGTGCTCTATTTTGTTGCATGACACTCAAATTGAGAGATTTATACACATAGTATCACAAAATTCATCAATTCTCTTTTTTTCTGAGCGGTCATGCCGTTTTCTTCTGAGTTTTAACCCGATCCAAATAATTAATTCTCTCTTGCATCATCGATTATTTTGCTTATTATTAATTTCTTATATAGTAGCATTAGCCCTTAGCCCGCATGTCATGTGGGTTTTTTAGATTTCTTATATATATATATAATCATGAATATATAATTTTCTTGTATAATGTATTTAGATTTCTAGTTAAGCATAAACTTTGAGGTGTAGATTTCGTATTAAAATCAAATGTTACATATTAGTTAGTTTATGCGAGAAATGATCTTAGAGCGAGAGAAGTCATTCCAACAAATAAAGGATGGTTCAAGCGCTTCTTGTGCAGAGAGTGGAAGGATTACTACCCTATCTTCACACTCAACAAGGGTAGATCATATCTGCATGTGACAGGGGTTGATCTTGGCACCGGCAAGAGAAGGAAGGGTTTGAGGTACAAGATGCCCAAAGATCATGGAGGGCCATCTACCATGGTGAGTCGTTCACTCCCAACATTCTTTATGACTTTGTTGCATGGAAGTTCGACAACAGCACATGGGAGGTGGTCATTTACTGTGAGACCATGCACACGCTTCTTTTCTTTGGCGAGCATGAGCTTGCAGGTCTGGACAAAGAAGATTTGTTGAAGCTTTACAACTCTCCTTTGTCCACAGTTGAAGATGTTTGGAGGGACAACACCGACAAAGTAGTTGAAAAGTTCAACAAATTCGTTCACTATCTTGTTGACAATCAACTATTTGATTATGAGTCTCCCTTCGAATACGAGACCGATTGAAGACGGAAGTTGAAGATAATACGAAAAGACTAGATGGAGATTGTAGGGTCTCGTTTTGTTAATATAGCCTTTTGTATTATTTCGTGCTATTCACGATGTAATTTGCGTAGCTTTCGTTTGTTGTAATAACATTTGGGCTCAAGGCCTTATAATGTGAGCCCATTGGGCCAATTATAATGAAAGACATGTGCATGGAGATGCACTATAAATAGTGTATCCTTTCATGCACATACTAGCTTTTTGGAAAATTTTCTACCTCATCCATTCACCAACTCTCTCTACTTTCTCTCTTTCTTTCCCAAACCGAAAATAACTGAACCCAACAAGATTCGAGATCTCGGTTTAACACTAGTGATTTCCGCTAACTAGTTGTTGAGATTGATCCAAGAACTTAGCTGTTTGATCCCGTATCAAGGACCTACAAAAGTAACCAAGAAAACCATGATGAAAAATAGGCGAGTCATTTACTCAAATGCGGGCATTTTGTACAACGGAAACAAAGGAAATAAAAATGGTACCAGTCGTTTGAAGCGCGCGTGTATGTATATTTCATTGGTTTTTTGGTTGTTGCGCATGAACATTTAAGCTTCTGAGACCCCTCAAGGACCAAGCATTATTTTGGTGATTTAGGTAAAATCATAAGTGCTTTTTCTGATTTACTTATTTATCTATTTTTTGTCAAGTTTTATAAACTCTTTGATGATGTATCTAAAAACTACTAGATCGAATATACTTTTTTGTTGCCGTCACTAAGGTTTCAAATTTTGTTCCTAAACCAATGGATTTAATGGAATGGTAAATTTCTTTGCGTTTATAATGTAAATCTTTATGGTTATAAAGAAAATTACAACAGGTTTCGTTTTCTAGTTTAGTGGTTTTCAACAAGGAATACTAAAATTGGCAATGGAGACATATGTACTAGGGAGTGTTTTCATAGAAGGTGAACCCGATTGAAAAATTAAACTAGATCTTAATTCGCGCATTGATGAGGTAATATATATAATTTGTATACTTGTATGTGCTTTTAGTATAGAGGCTATTTTTATTCCTTGATATTTTTATACAAATGTGATGGCTATATAGTAGGTAACATTGATTTGATGATATCTAATGTTTATTTTTTTATTTTTTTGCTGTTGTACTATGTTATGCAGCTTCCGTGTGACATTGGGTTTATCGAGTGCTTTAGCTTTGGGACTTAAAGGTAAACGTTGTTCACACTTGCTATTCGGTTTAATGTTTTACATTTTATTTAGATCATAGATAGACGATAGGCTGCATACAACATATTGTTTTCGGCATCTGTTCTCTTAAGAGCACACATGTCGTCGCCACTTGACAAAGATCGTCAACCTAGGTTCTTGCAAAAAGAGATCGCTCGCCTCAACAGGAGCAATGTCTTAGCATTATGCAACTCAATCAATTAGATATAGTCCAAAGCATCATCCAACACACTTTGCATCTGCATGATATAAAAAGTACCTTTGTTGGAAGCATGGCAAGTATCTTGCCCAACAAATAAGCTGGTGCGCTTTTGACAACGACAACAAATAATGGTTCTACAAATTTGAAGATAAGCAGGTTCGTCTATAGTTTTATTTAATTACATTCCAAAAAGCGGTTATTTGCTGTGGACATCTGTATAATGTAAGCTCCCTGGTGGATAATTTTGGGTTCGGCTGCGCAATTTGAATGTTGGCATGGCGGATAAAAAGTGGCTTGTTAGATTATGAATTTGGTTATCCCATATGCAGCAAATGAAGGTTGTAGCATTAGAGAGCACTGCGTTTTCCTCAATACTAATAGAAGAGCTTCTGGATGCTATGCTTTTGTTGTGTACCATTTTGGCCTTGCACCAAATTTTGAGCAATTCTAATCTGATAGGCTATTTTGTGATGTACAAGTATATTTTTAATGTGGTTGTACGTGTCAAATTATGGTGCTTTATAAATTATAACATATAAGCCTTTTCATATAATTTATAATTGTGTCATACGCTCCCGCAACATGGAAGTTCTATCTACTAGTTTTATATAAGCATGCTTGCTTTTACACATATACAAAACATTAAAATTAATTGCACCAAAAGTAATAAATACAAATCTATGAAAAAAAACATAAATGATTTTAAGTTATTTTAGGGTTAACGAAAATTTTAATTATGAGATAAATTATTCCAAACTACCCTTTTGCTATTAAAAACATTTAAGTTACAATATTACTAATTACAAGTTTTTCATTTTAAATATAAATCATCAATTACACATAATCAATGACCAATGAAGATTTCCACTAACCTTTGCCAATGTCCACAACCAATAATCTTAAAATTCATCGGTGGTATTTGTGATCGGTCAATCCTTATTGTAGATTTTGTAGTACTTAGGTGTTTTGAATATCTCTCTAAATCGTGATACATACATCTAGATTAAAGTATTTTGATGGTCCTCTCATGATCTTAATCTGTTAATTTAGAAAGAAACAAGAACGAGCATGTATATTTCCATTGAGAAACTTGCACTTGAAATAGACCAAAGAATTTCATTTTATAGCTTGTGAACCATCAGAACATTTAGTTAAAGACAAAATGTTTCATGAAGGAGTACGTGTATCCGTTTGACGGTTTAACAAATTTGCAGTTATGTATAGTAATTGCTTGCTGTTAGCAGTTAACTTAATTAGTTACTTTTAATGAATTGCATGTCAACAATAACTCAGTTGATGATGGACTGCTTCCGCAAACATTAACTTATCTATCGTTGATTTGGTCGTCATCACTAACAAAAGTTCCTATTGATTGCTTAGCTGCTTTTAATAGTTACCATTGATCAAGTAGCTAACGAGGACTTACCAATTGGCAAGTTTTTGCAATTTATCCTACAAACATGCATACGATAAGCCATTTCTAGAAGCATTTTACTCTTTACTAGATGTGGGTGCCACTTGTTGAATGGGCAACGAGTCACGACCCCACCAAGGGTGTTTTCTCCTTGAATCCTCGTGTCCGTTGGTATCAAAAATCATAATATAGTATCAAATGATTTGGTGATGCTAAAATCACCAATATCTATGAGTTCTATCGTCTCTTTTAATTGTTCATGACGGATGTAAAATTACTTAAGACTGCTCTCATTCACAACCCAACTTAACCAAATTTTTTATTAAAAAACTAATTTTCCTTTCTTTCACCTATACAACTTAACCCAACCCAATTTTTCACTCTCATTCACAACCCAACCAAATTAAATTTTTAAATAAATATATATATATATATATATATATATATATTATGATTAGATTTATTGTATTAAAAAGTAATAGAAAAACTATATATGACGAAGAGTATTACATGCCTAGTTCAGAGTTAGAAAAAGATCAAGATCATATCATTGGTGTACTATGACCCATATGAAGACGAGCACGTTTTATATTCGGATTGGTTGAACAACGGTTCGAATTGAAAATGATTATGTTTTAGTATACATAGTTTGTTGTCTAATTTTAATCTTTATTTACGTTCAGTTATATTAAACTAGTGTATTTTTTTTAGAATTTATGTGTTTAAATTATTATATAACTTTCAATTATGGAATTTTGATCACTTAATTATATGTTTTACTATATTTTATATATACAAAATCGAAGTTACTGAACAAGTAAGAATCAAAATAATATAAAAAAGGAAATTGTGATTCGCTTCATCCAACATTCCAACGACCGACTTAAGGTCGGTTGACCGAACAAGTTGCCACCCAATATTGGGTTTTTAGTTTATTTTAATTGTAAATTGCCTGATCAACCGACTATATTGCTCCCGACGGGAGTAGTTTTAGAGGGTGTTTGGGAATGCTTATTTTATCTTTTATTACTTATAATTCTTATAAGATGTTTGGGAAAATTAACATTGTGAGTGTAGAAGTCATAAATTAAAACTACGTAACTTATAACTGAGAATCCTAAACACCCTCTACCCCCTTATTACAACATAGTATTGTAGTTTAACCCTGTGAATTATAGTGAATTAAGTGTGTGAATTGTTGCTAAAAGAAATAGTTATAATTTATAAAAATATAAAAGGTTGTATTATAAAGTTATCAGTTTAAAAGATGTGATACTGATTCCAGGTACCGAGTCAAACCCATTTATTCCATGAATTGAAAGAGTCAAACCTTTTTATTTATGAATCGAAGATCAAGACAATTATTTGGGCAGCATTGACTTGAGGTTTTCACACTTACCTAGTTTGTCGGAATGTTGAGGCTATGTCTATTCGCCTACTTGCCACAAAAATGGTTGTCGTAAAATAAGTTGTTTCCTAGTTGTGTTTATATATGAACCAGACTCTCTCTCTCTCTCTCTCAAATATTTTTCGAGAAAAAAACACTTGTTATTCGAAACTAGTTTTTTTCGCAGCGCAACGGTCGGTAAAACCTAGGTGGTGGTAAAACTCAAGCGTTCATAAGATAAGTCGACGTGAATTCGGTCGGTTTCCATCACGCGCGTTATTGTGCCGGAGGCCCAGAACCAAGACAAAAATAAAACAAAAAATATATAAAAATTAGGGTGGACCAATGGTCTAGCGTCGGTTGGTAAAACTCGTTAATTGGTAAAACCTGACCGTTATCGATCCCAGGCGTTGAGGCGGTTGAGTCTATGCAAATTAAGTCAGTTTTCATCATGTTCGTTACGGTACCGGAACTAAAAAAAACAAAAATCAGCATTCGGTCGGTTTTCGATACGATGCTAGAACTAAAACAAAGTGTGATAAGTCTACGCGAATTCAGTCGGTTTCCATTGCGTTGGGCCGAATGGTACCGTAACTAAAACAAAATAATAAAAAAAACAAAAATAAAATCCACATTCGATAGATTTTCATTACGTTCATTACGGGCGAAACATTAAAAAAAAAAAAGAAAAACCCTACCAATAGGGTGCCGCAAAATGGCCCAATAGGGACTTTGCGACACCAAACTTGTAATTTATTATACTCTCTCCGTCCTATTAAAAGTGTCCATATTTTTTTTATTTGTCTCATTACAAATGTCTACTTTCAAAATTTATTAGCCAATTTTCAAGTTTACCCTTAAGCGCACACACACAACTAATATTAATAAACAATATGGTGGACCCATTTTCCAAGAACATTATTGTCATTTGGTTAGCAAAAAAAGTAATCATTCAATTCACTTTAAACTTTGTGTTTTTCAAACTAAGACACTTTGACCGGGACGGAGGGAGTATATAAATAACTAGCAGTATCAATTTACAATAAGATTTATTTACGTAATTACATGGTAATTGCATGGTTTTTTACTGAATGAACTAAAAACCAAAGTTACCAAACAGATGAGCATGTAAGAATTAAAATTTAATTTTTTAATTATATATGAAGCTTATTACTATTTATCTAATAATAAAAGATCATTGATTCTAATATCCTATAAAATAAATGATAATTATTTGATGGGCATAATTATATTTACCATCTTAATTTGATTTCCCCTTGGGTATATATTAACAGAGAGATATTAATTAAGGTTATCAATCACCACGAATTCGTTCCTCTCTCTATTGGTATTCGCTGTCTCAAGTACACCCTACGCGGAACCGATTAACTTAACTACAGCTGAATCATGTCATCTTCCGTCTCTGTGCTTGCATGATTAACAAATACACGGTTACTAATTCTTCTTTCCATCATCGAACTCTATTAGTTTAGTTTGCTATGTGTGTATAATATATACACACACACACACACTTCTCTCTCTCGATCTATATATATACACACATTACACATATATACACATACACACACATATAAATATACATATACACACACACTACTCTCCTCTCTCTCTCTCTCTCTATATATATATATATATATATATATATAGAATCATCATCATCATCGTACTCAGTATATCCCACCAATAGCAAAGCTATGGTAGGGTCTGAGGAGGGTAAGATGTAGGCAGCCTTACCTCTACCCCATAGGGATAGAGAGGCTGCTTCCGGTGAGACCCCCGGCTCGATAGTAGTTTTGCATCAAGCCTTGAACATAAGGCACATAGCACTCAATCATCGGGACACCGGCTGATCGGTGCATGTACCCTTATCTTTCAGCTATCAACGCCACTACATGATGCCTGATTAACCGTCCGTCACTTTTAACGTTATTTTCACGAGATTAGTAAAATAACGTCAAAATTAGTGCAATTTCACTTTTGCCCACCAGAGGGTTCACACATATATTCATCATATGTGCGCACCGCAAGCAGGGCTAAATATATATATATATATATAGAAAAGGGTTAAAATAAAAATACATTGTTTTGTAGGAAGTACATGAAATTTAAAGTTAGGAAACTATGTTAGTATTTAGGGAACTATGTAGACTAAATCCTAGATCCTAGGAAACCTCTAATCTCAACCACTAAATCCTCGATCCAAGGGCCTAGATCTATTCTTACTCTTCTTAGAAAACTATCTATTTTTACTATAACCCACCCCTATATATATATATATATATAGGCACACACATATAGCCCTACCAAGAGACTTATTACAGATAGAGAAAAGTAGGAGACTTAGGTGGACCAAACAAATGAACGATTCCACCACCGAGTCAAACTCCACATTATTACCGAGTCTCAACGAGGTGGAGACGATCATCGGATACACCTTCAAAAACAAAGAGTTACTAAACGAAGCTTTTACTCATAACTCTTATAAAGATCATGGTGACCCTCAAACATCTAACGAGCGGCTCGAGTACCTCGGAGACTCAGTTTTGAATCTTATGTTTGCCAAACAACATTATTTCTCATACCCGAAAATGAAGTCTGGCGAGTTGACTCAGTTACGCGCAGCCAATGTCGACACCGAAGCCTTGGCTCGTGTTGGGTTCAAACACGGGTTACATAGGTTTCTCAAACATGATGATCCTTCACTTAATGAACGGGTATTATTATTATTATTATTATACTTAAAAAGACCTGACAAAGACTTCTGCAAGATACTCTATTTTTCCATAGAAATATATATTATTATTATTATTATTATTTGGTATATTGATTATATTATAATTAGGTTGATTAAAGATTTGCAGGTTGAAGAACTTAAGGAATTAAAGAATACCCTTTGCATTCTCATGGGTTGATCAATTCACCAAAATACTTGCTGACATCGTTGAAGCTGTTGTTGGTGCAGTCTATGTTGATACCGGGTTATCAATCGATGATACATGGGAGGTAAACGGGTTCACCTTTTTTTTTATTAATCGTATTATTTAGTATACCTAATTTTAAAAATGGCAAAATTAGCGACTGAGTAGCGACATGTATGATCACTGAAGAAACGTGGATCTACTCACTGGTAGCAGATCTACTTTCCTCGGGTTTTGATTGTACTATTTCACCGATGGTTCTTCTGGATCTGTGTTCTTCCACCTACAAAATGAACAACGCCGTTAACTTACCCCTCAGAAAGGGACAGAGGGGTCCTCTTTGGGGTAACCCTCCGGCGTGAGAATAAGTATGTGTAGGAGAAGATAATAATGTCAGAGTCAGGGAATCTGGAGAGTATTGCTTAATAGCTGAATACTCTATGATTGTGTGACTGTGTGTTTTCTGTAACTGACTGTGAGTGAATGTAATTCAATATGATTGAATGTGATATCACTGCCTGTAACTGTCAATGATTGAGTATGAATGTCCCCATCAAAGTGGAGTTGATGTTGTATTTATAGTGCTAGGGTTTCCACTGATTGGGCTCAGCCTCGTTGGCCTCCTCCAATCGCACTGCGCCACGTGTCCTCTGGGACACCTGGCGCTTTCTCGTTGGTTGTAATCACGTGGTAGCACATGTGTCATGCTAAGTTGTCGACCTTTCATTTGGCAGCTGTCAACATCAGCATATTCTTATTCCTTAAAAAGATACCTTCTGGAAGGTTGTCTGACGTGCACAATCAAGGTTGCCCTAATCCTGATAAGGACGAGGTCGATTATGTGCATGTGTGATATGCGCCGATCCTGAGGATGCGCGAGGTCTTCTCTTTATTCTCACGCGCAGATGTTTCATGGCCAGATGTGATATGCACGAGCATGTGATATGCGCCGCGCGCTGATGCGCCGCGCGCATATGTGATGCGCGAGCATATGTGTGCCTGAGCATATGTGGTGCCTGGGCGTATGATGCCTGAGCATGTTTTGTATGCGCCATGCGCATAGGTTTTGGCTTTGTGCCTTTATAATGTCTTTATCTTGTGGGTTGACCCGCCTTGCTCGGTGTTGAGGCGGGTACATACCTCTTCAAGTCCCCCCAGTCTAATGTGTGTCTTATCTCGCGCTAGCGCGGTAAGATAGATATTAGACTTACTGATTTGGTCTTTTTAATGGGGTTTTGTCGTTTTCTTGGTTGTTTCCATCGTTGCGCGAAGTTCTATCCATTTGGTTGAAACGAAGAGTCCAAACACGTGGTTGGTTGGTGGTGACGTGCGCCTGAAACGTGTCAGACGTTTCGTGTGCTCGAGGTGCTACAGTTGCCTTTCATGTCCCCTCGCACAGCTGTCTGGAACACGTGTCGCGCTCTCATTGGTTTGCACCTGCGAGTGGGGGCGCGTCTCTGCTCCGTGGCAGTTCCGTTACGTTTTTATGTCCCCTCAACAGTGTTAGGGACACGTGCCGCGCCCTCGTTGGCTTACACCTGCGAGTGGGGGCGCGTGAAATCCGATCAGTTGCCACTTTTCTCTCTCCTGGGCCTATAAAAGCAGGCCCTTAGAAAAATTTTTATCTTCATCTTCATTGTTGTGTACTCCAAAGCTTCTATCTTTCCGATTTTCTGGTTATTGCTTCCAAATACCCTGTTATCTGTTGCTGTTGTTATTGTATGTCTGATAGCTCAGACTCCTCTAACCCCTCAATCACCTCTATTGCCTCTCGAAGACGTCGTGTGAAATCTGTGGTGATGTCGACATTGAAGCAAAAGGGCAAGGGGAAGAGGGTTGTTGAGACCACATCGGAGGAAGTAGGGAGGACCAAGTCCACGAAAAGGTGGAATGAAATCCCCTGCAAACTAAGGCAGGCCGATCTCGACAGCCTCATCTCGTCACAGGGTTTTCTCCCTGTGTCTGGCTGCATGTTGCTTGTGGCCGGGCAAACGGCGGCGGACCCGCCTCCCGGCTATATTTCACTGTACACCCATTTTTTCACCCACTGCAACCTTCGTCTTCCGATGACAAGGTTTGTAGGCGCGGTGTTACGTTTTTTCGGGATACATATATCCCAAGTCCATCTGTTTGGACTTGTGCGCATGACTCATTTCGAGTTCATGTGCAAATCACAGCGCGAGGAGCCCACCCCTCGTCGCTTTCAATTTTTTTACAAGCCCAAGATCCAAGATTCTTGGATCTCCTTTATTCCTCGCAGTCAGAAGGTTAAGTGCAGCACCGTGTCATTCAAGAGCCTTCATGACTGGTCTGAGAGGTTCTTCTACATCAGGGCTGGTGTAATCCCCATCCGCATGACGATGCGCGCGATCGATTCTGCGCCCGCGGATGCGGATGTTATTAAGAACCCAACCGGCTCCTGGGTTAAGAAACTGACCGCCGAACCATCCCCCGCCAAGAAAATTCGCGAGGAGGCGCTGGTGGGGGTCGGCATGAGTAAGCTGTGGGCCGACAGCGCGGCGGAGCCTGTCATCCAAGTGGACGGCTTACGTAAGTTATCGCATTGCTTTATTTCCGCGCTAATAAAATTTGCCTTTGCTGATATTATTTGTCTTGTTTTTGCACAGTAACCAAGGAGTATTTCCACGCCGCCTACGACGATCAAGTGGAGGGTGGCTCCGTCCCGCTGGGCGCTGGGGAGGTGGGCTTCCCAGATCGCTTCGATGACATGTTCATCCCTGTGGATCTGGAATTTGACTTTGATAGCGACGCGCCTGGTAAGACTTCGCACTTATGCTTATTCCTTTAGAATACCAAAGTTTATTAACAGTTCTGTTGCTTGTATTTGCAGATGCGCTCGAAAACTACGAGCTGGAGCTCGCGGAAGAGGAGGAGGAGGAGGAAGAGGAGGCGCCCCTACTAAAGCGCAAAGCTAAGGGGAAATCTGGCGCAGGGGCCAGTAAGAAACGGAAGAAAGATGACACCCCTGTCGCTCATCCCCATGCTCAAACGAAGGGACCTGAGGAAACCCAGGTGTTTACCACCAAGGTTTCTTTAGCTTCCCTGCCTGTGAAAGTGGGCAGACCTCCTATCCACTTGAGGCATGGTGGAGTGACCTCCTCCCTTCGCGCGACTGAAGAGAGAAGCAGTGTCGCACCTGCGAAAGGTATACTTTGCTTACCCATAATAGTTATTTGAGGGCGATTCTGATTGAATTATTGTTAAATCTTTTCGCATTTGAATGTTTGCAGGACCGGCGACGGTAGCAGATCAGCCTCAGGCGCAACAAGGTGCTGAGGCTGCGCCGGGGGCTGCTTCGAAGTCCCCTGTTCTACCCTCAGAAAAGGGTAGAATGAACTTTATGGCGATGTTCGCCGCGCGAACAGAATTGCGCGAAGGTATGTTTTGCGCCATTGTCTTCTGAATTTTTTGTTTTGATCAAATCATAAACCCTTTTTTGTTGTTGATTTGTTCATAGGAGTTGTAGCTGGCGTAGAAGCTGCTGGTGACACTCCTGGCGCCGTTGCCGGCGCCGCTGGTTCTGCTCCTGCTCCTGCTAGTGCTGAGTCTCCCCTTATTGGGATTACAAAGGAGCGGGAAGCCGTATTGCGCGCCGAACTGGCGGCGTCGAGACCTCCCTCGCCTCCTCCTACGCGCAGCCCTCTCCGCGAGACTGGTTTGGAGCCCTCCAGGTCGCAGGAGAAGAGGCCGATTGAAGAAGATGAGGAGGATGAGGGAGCTCAAGCTGAAGACTCCTTCGGAGTCCGTGCCAGCCCTGCGATGCCACAAGTCTTCGCAGCGCATACTTCTGGTGGGGCTGGCGCTGACTTTTCTGCTTCATCCCCGCAGGTATGTTTTAATTTGTTGCTCCGCTGCGCGTACTTCCATATAAGTATGTTTTTATGACTTAGAACATTTCTTGTGTTTTGCAGGAAGGTGACCACGTTTACCGCCCGAGATGGAATATTAACGAAGACAGTTCCTTCCAATCCATGGGTGTATGCGAGGACTTCTGGGCTCATGCCGTGCCTCCTACTGAAAGGAGGTATCAGGAGGGGCGCACCCGCGCTGACTTGCTCAACGATCACATTTTCGCTGGGTCGGCCTTCTTTTCTGCCTCCCAAGAGCTTCATCGTGATTATATTAAAGTACGCGATGCTCTTGTGGAAGCCCAGCAAGAGGCTAAGGTGGCTGCCTGGAACCTTTTTGATGCTCGCGCACGAGCTGAGAAACTCCAGGCGGAGCTCAGCGAAAACCGAGCAAGTGCCAACACCGCCTTTATTAAGCGCGGGCATGAGCTCCAAGCTGAGCGGGAGAAGCAGCAGGTGGCGGAGGCCGAAGTTGCCAAGTACGCGCGGAGAGTTCGTGACTTGGAACTGGAGGCGGAGGCGCGTGACCAAGCTATCGTCCAGAATATCACTGAGAAATCATCACTGGAGAGCGAGGTTGCGCGCCTGAAGAAGTACTTGGCGGCCGCGCAGGCCGATAGAGATGAGGCCTTGGCGACGGCAGCGTCTAGCCAGGAAGCACTTGATGCTGCGCAGGCGGAGAAAGAAGAAATTTTGGCGGCAGCAGCGTCTGATAGAGAGGAGCTAAAAAAGACCAAGGAAACTGTGGAGTTATTAAACTCCCAGGTTCCTGCCCTCGAGACGTCTGTTGCTGGCCTCGCGCAGGATCGCCAATGGCTGGTGTCACAGGGCATGACTCGTTGCGCTTTGGCGATGAAATATTCTAGCGAGTTTCAGGCCCTTGTGATGGACTGCAACGCTGCCGCACGCTTGGTGGGTCGAGCTGAAGGGTTTACGGATGGGTATGAATATGGCATGTTGAAGAAGAACCCATCCGAGTACCCTTACAAGAGCGACGCGGCCTGCGCGGACATGGCCGCGGTGGGGGAGAAGTATATGAGTACTCCCATCCCCATCCTTGTGCAGGTACCTTGACCTTAATGAGTTTTTCTTGATTAATTTTCCAAGTGTTTTGTACTCAATACTTTTCTATTGATTTGCAGATTGCTGCGCTTGCTGACCAGCCCGACCTCGGCGCGCTAAAGAAGTTGCTCGATGAATGCGAGGGGACTGGTGGCGATGATGGTGGCGCGGGGGATGTTGCCCCTGCCAGCGGCTCTGGCGCGGCGAAAGAATATGCTCCTGAGACCGTCGTGATAGAAGACTCCATTGAGGAGGAAGAACTTGACTATGGTCAGTTTGGAGATGAGGAGCGGGCCGCGCCAGATGCTGCGGGAGATGATGAGGGTGATGAAGTGGCTGACGTCGACGTGGAGACTTGAGAAGCCCTTCATCTTTCTAAATTTTTTTTTTGTTTTTTGTTATACTTGTAATTTGTAACTCATCATACTTGTAAATTTCAATGCTATGGAATGAAATTTGTTTTCCCTTTTTCACATCTTGTGCATTTCCATTCATCTCTTCATGTTTGCTTGTATAGATATAAGATATGCTTGCACGTTAAAATAAGAACAAGGTTGTAAGGAAATTATTTACTTAACCATAGTCCTATTTTGTAAGTGGTTTCGCAGTATCTTGTTTATGCTGACACGCGCGATGAGTTTTCACTATTCCTTTTTTGCGCGTCGTTGTCGCGCGTTTTTTATATGGAATTGTGAGTTTTAGTCATTACATGTCAGCATGTGTTACTCAGATATCCACTATGATTCCGCGCACGACCTCGACCTGAGACCTTAACAACTATGATTTGGCATGTACTTTGCCTTAGTTGTGTTTAGGGATTTTTATGATCAGGCTGCGCGGGATGTAAGATGGATGTTTGTGAGTGTTTTGAGCTAAGGCTCCTTGTTTTGGGCTAAGGCCCTGACGTTTTTAGAGTTAAGACTCGTTAACGTGTTTGAGCTAAGGCTCGTAGGTTTGGGCTAAGGCCCTGACGTTTTAGAGTTAAGACTCGTTAACGCGTTTGAGCTAAGGCTCGCGCATGTATGTTTTACTCCGTTTTATTTTGTTTTGAAGTCAATATAGTGTTGTCATATTGCTCCAAATTAATAAAGGAAGTGTGAAACATGTATGCAAAGGTAATAGAACAAATATTGAAAGATAGCGCGAATCATCATTCATGATGGCTTAAAAGCCTTGATTACATATTTGAATTTTTACATGAAGCATTTTCTAAGCTGTGCTGCGTTCCACGCGCGCGGTATCTTTTTTCCATTCAAATCTTTTAAAGTGTACGCGCCTTTCCCCAATTCTTCTGAGATTTGATAAGGTCCTTCCCAATTGGGGGACATTTTTCCTGGGGCTATTGCGCGACTAGCTTCATTGTTTCGAAGGACAAAATCATTTTTCTTGAAGTGGCATTCTTTAACGCGCTGATTATAATATTTTTCCAGCTTTTTCTTGTATTTGGCTTCATTGATGATAGCCGCTTCTCTGCGCCCTTCAAGCAAGTTGAGGTCCAATCTTCTTTCGCGCTCGTTATCAGTCTTGCTCATCATGAGTACCCTATGGGATGGGCATCCAATTTCTGCTGGGATCATAGCCTCCGTCCCATAGGTTAGGCTGAACGGGGATTCGCCATTGCTAGTTTTGCTTAATGTCCTATGCGCCCACAGGACATTAGGTAACTCTTCGACCCAAGAATGTGATTCTCCCTCCAACCTTTTCTTCAGCCCATTTAACAAACTTTGATTCGCGCGCTCCACTTGGCCATTCCCCTGAGGGTGGTAGACCGAAGTGAAGATTTGGTTGATGTGCAATTCTTTGAGCCAGCTGGATATCTTCCTGTCAGTGAATTGTTTGCCATTGTCGCTCACAATTTCCATAGGAAGGCCAAAACGGCAAATGATGTGGCTCCAGATAAATTGCTTCATCGCCTCAGCCGTGATTTTTGCTAGTGGCTTGGCCTCAACCCATTTTGTGAAATAGTCTACCGCCACTACCAAAAATTTCACTCGCCCTTGCGCTTGCGGCAGGGGCCCCACAATATCAATGGCCCATTTGTGGAAAGGCCATGCGGAGGTCACTGGAATCAAGTTGTTCTTTGGCCGCGTGGTGTTTGGCGCGTAGCTCTGACATGCCTTGCATTTTTGGATTTCTTTTAGCGCATCCAAGTACATGCCTGGCCAATAGTAGCCTGAGCTCATTGCCTCGGCAACCACCATGCGCGGGCCAGCGTGTATTCCGCAGATTCCTTCGTGAATCTCCCTAATCACATAGCTTGCTTCATCAGCATCCAGGCATTTCATGAGCGGTCCAAGATAAGAGCGTCGATATAATGTACCATCAAGTAGTTCATAGTTCTGCGCCTTGTGTCTTATCTTTCTCGCCTGTGCGCGATCGTCCGGTAACTTCCCCTCCTTCAGGAATTCCATTATTGGAGTTATCCAGGATGAAGGGGTTGTATGAATTACAAGGACAGATTGCGTTTGCACTGACGGGTTGCTCATCACTTCCACCTGACATCTTTGCCAAAGTGATCAAAATTAGTTGATGCCATCTTACTCAGCGCGTCAGCGGACTTGTTTTCGCTGCGCGGGATGTGTATGATTTTGAAGAAGTCAAACTGCTCAACGAGCTTTTTTGCCTGCTCTAGATATAGAGGCATAGTGTTCTCCTTGGCATCATAAAAGCCATTGACCTGTGCAGCTACCAAGTAAGAATCAACATGGGCCTCTAGCCTTTTAACTCCAAACTTGCGCGCAATGCGCAGACCAGCCAGCAGGGCTTCATACTCAGCCTCATTGTTGGTACTCTTGAAGTCCAACTTAATAGCATAAGTATATTCATGATTATCAGGGTCCACCAGTTTGAGGCCTGCGCCGGACCCTTCGCTGTTGGAGGCTCCATCAGTGAATAGCCTCCAAACATCTTCTTCATCATTTGCTCGCGGAGGGTCTACCTCGCGCTGAGCTTCTTCAATCTTTCCCTCTGGGATTTCCGTGATGAAATCCGCTAAAACTTGACCCTTTATTGCTGGACGGGGCTTATAGGTGATCGTGTGTTCACCTAATTCCAGCGCCCACTTTGTCAGCCTTCCGGAGAGCGCTGGGCGTCGCAAGACTTGCTGGATGTTGTAACCTGTCAGAACTTCAATAGGATGACCATTGAAGTATCTATGAAGCTTGCGCGACGCGTGTGTTAGTGACAAAACTAACTTTTCCATGATGGAATAGCGCGTCTCAGGGTCTGTCAGCACCCGACTCACATAGTATGACTCACATAGTATATTGGCGTTTGGATCCCCTTGCGATCCACCAATAATACTGCGCCGATGGCGCGGTCTCCAGCTGACAAGTACAATGTAAGGGTTTCGCCAGGAAGTGGAGCTGTGAGCGCGGGCAGCTTTATGAGACATTCTTTTATCTCACTGAAAGCTTGCTCAGCCTCAGGCGTCCACTTGAATTGGCTCTTCTTCAAGCAGTTCCTCAAAGTGTTAACGAATGGAGTAGATTTGCTGGCGTGGTTCGCTAGGAACCTGTTGATTGACACCAATCTACCATTCAGCTTCTGAACCTCTTTCATGGTGGATGGTGAAGGCATGTCAAGGATGGCTTCCACCTTTTCAGGGTTCACCTTGAAACCATCCTTAGTGACCATTACACCCAGAAATTTCCCCTCTTCCGCGCCGAAAGTACATTTGCTCGGGTTGAGCTTCATGTTGACTTCCGTTAAGCACTGAAGAGTTTCCTCGATGTCTTTGAGCATTTGTCTCTCCTCCCTGCTCTTGATCACCAAATCATCAACGTAGACTTCTAGATTTCTTCCGAGTTGTTCACTGAAAACCGAATCCATAAGTCTCTGATAAGTGGCGCCCGCATTCTTTAAACCAAAGGGCATTTTTGTGTAACAAAAAACACCCTTGTCGGTTCTGAAGGCAGTCTTGTCTTCGTCTTGTGGTGCCATTTGAATCTGGTGATAGCCTTTGTAGGCATCCAGGAAACATTTGAGCTTGAATGGCGCCACGGAGTCCACCTTTGCGTCGATGTTTGGGAGGGGGTAACAGTCTTTCGGACATGCTTTGTTGAGGTCCTTGAAGTCAATACACATCCTCCATGACCCGTTGCTTTTCTTTACCATCACAGGATTGACTACCCACGTCTGGTATCGGATCGGGCGGATGATGTTTGCGCGCAACAGGTCCTCAACTTGCTCATTCATGGCCTTCGCCTTTTCATCCCCCATGATTCTCTTTTTCTGAGCAATTGGCTCCACCGACTTGAACGTGTTAAGAGAATGTTGCGCCAAGTCTCGCGGGACCCCAGTCATATCGGAGTGTTGCCACGCGAAGACCGACGTGTATTTTGTGAGCAACCTTTTCATTCTCAATCTCGTTTCGTCTGAAATGGTAGCGCCAATTGTGACCGTTTGCTCTGGGAATTTTGGGTTTAAAATCCACTTCTCTGGCGCATTGTCCGCCATTGGAAGTTTCATTCTCCCTTCCCGCGGCGTACTTGTCACTGCGCACAAATGATCGCGGTAAACAAATGTTACGCCTGTTGGTGTAGGGAACCCCAATGCGCCGTGCGCTGGCGACGGTATAGCATTAAATTGGGCAATCGTTCCCCTACCCAGGATCATATTGTGGCATGACGTGGTGGGCAAGACCAAGAAGTTGACAACTTCGGCTCGCTTGTGCTCATCATCCCCCATAGTTAGTTCAAACTGAATTTGACCTAGGGGATGGATGATTTCATTTGAAACACCACAGATTGGTGCGTTCACTATCTCGAGCCGCGCTTGGTCTGCCGGGTCTAACTTTCTGAAACATTGCTCGTACATAATGTCAGATTCGCTTCCAGTGTCCACCAGGACCTTTGACACTTCGTAATGAGCAATGTGTGTGGTGATGACGAGAGGGCTGCTGATTGAAGGGCCTCCCCTGATTCGTGGGAAGATAACTTGCTGCTCGCGCCAATCTCCGCTGATTTGCGCGCTTCTCTTTTTTGACGTCTGCCCTTGTCGTCCCCCCTCAGCCACACAGATTCTTTTGTATTTCTTGCTGGCAGAGGCTCCTTCCGGTTGCTCATCTTCTATTCTTGGGTTTTTCACCAAGTGAGCCAGCCTGCCTGATTTTACATCCTTCTCGATCGCATCCTTTAAATGATGGCATGCGTCGGTGTTGTGGCCCGGGGACCTGTGAAATTCACAATATTTGCCACTGTTTTGCGGTCCCTTGTAGTGTAGTTGCTTGGGGGGCTTGAATTGGACATTCTCAGTACTTAACACCTGTGCAGGTGTTTTAGTGAGGGGAGTCCATATTCTTGGCAGAGGTCTGCTAGGATCTCTGCCGCCCTCCCTCTTGTCACCCTCCCCGCGATTACGAACATCTTTTTGGGGCTGGGGTGAGCTTGGTTGCGTTTGCTTTTCTGCGGAAGAAAAACTTGTTGGTTGCAACCTGGACCATACAGAGTTCTGTTTGGTCCTCTTCTCTTTGCTGCGCGGTGATTCAGCCTGATGCGCTCTTTCTCTTGCCCTATCCTGGGCAATCTATTTTTCATTTCTCGCGAAGACTCGCGATGCTTCCATTAATTTTGCCCAAGTGGTGGGCATACCATCTCTGCTTACGAGAGCTCGACGGAGTTGATCACTGCGCGCGCCTTGTATAAAAGCCACGCGCAGGAGTTGCTCAGTTATACCCCCGATTGCCAAAGACTCCTGATTGAAACGAGTGATGTAGTCCTCAATCGTTTCATCATTCCTGCGCACGCAGTGCATGATGTCATCAGGATCGCGCGTGTGTCTGCGCTGCTGCACGAAGTGGGCTTGGAACTTTTCCAATAGTTCCTCGAACCCATCAATTTGCCCAGTCGGCAAGCTCTCGAACCAGACACGCGCCGCGCCCGTAAGGCAGCGGGCAAACATGTGACACCATGTTGGCATCGTCCAGCTCTCTAGGTTTCCCGTGTTATAGAAACCTTGCAAAAAGTCATCTGGATCTGTTGTGCCATCATATTTGCCCAGACCACTTGGCATCTTGGTCTTGTGCTGGATGGGGGCCTTAGCGATGCGCTCAGTAAATTTTGAGTGCTTCACTAAGATGGCCGGCCTGTACGGCGTGGTTACGTCCACTTGCCCCCTCACCGGCGGGCTGTACGGCATGTGTAGATCCAGATCTGCTCTGGCTCCAGGCGCCATGTTCACAGGCGCGCGGAGTTGTGAGCCTCCTGCATGAGTATCTCGCGTCTTCCTCATGCTATGCACTTCTTCATCACTGAACTCAGTTTGTGCAGTGTGAACAGAATGTCCGTCTTCCGGCGCGCACGGCCTTTTTGTAGTCTGCTTATCAAACGCTTGCCTTTGTGTTTGGTCGGCTGGCTTTTTCTGTTTGACCATTTCATTGTACTTTTCCATTAGACGCCGCTGCTCGTTTATGAGCCATTCATTCGGATCATTTGTTTCTCCTTCTGGACCCATTGGTGCTTTCAGTTTCGCGCCGGCAAGATTTTGTAACGTGAGATCGTCTGGAGGAGTTTCAGTCTGGCCGTGAGGGGTTGTGATGAAGGGACGGTTACTGGTGGTGCGCGTAGAATCACGCGGCACCCTCAGAAACTGATGTCCCTCATTGACACCCTCACGTTCAATATCCTCCAGAGCTTGATCAGCGTTACGAACGCCAGAAACCATGGTGATTGATTTTTTTTTTATGTAGATCTGATGAGATCTGATTGCCGTTTGTAACAGTGGATGGCGCCAATGAAGAAACGTGGATCTACTCACTGGTAGCAGATCTACTTTCCTCGGGTTTTGATTGTACTATTTCACCGATGGTTCTTCTGGATCTGTGTTCTTCCACCTACAAAATGAACAACGCCGTTAACTTACCCCTCAGAAAGAGACAGAGGGGTCCTCTTTGGGGTAACCCTCCGGCGTGAGAATAAGTATGTGTAGGAGAAGATAATAATGTCAGAGTCAGGGAATCTGGAGAGTATTGCTTAATAGCTGAATACTCTATGATTGTGTGACTGTGTGTTTTCTGTAACTGACTGTGAGTGAATGTAATTCAATATGATTGAATGTGATATCACTGCCTGTAACTGTCAATGATTGAGTATGAATGTCCCCATCAAAGTGGAGTTGATGCTGTATTTATAGTGCTAGGGTTTCCACTGATTGGGCTCAGCCTCGTTGGCCTCCTCCAATCGCACTGCGCCACGTGTCCTCTGGGACACCTGGCGCTTTCTCGTTGGTTGTAATCACGTGGTAGCACATGTGTCATGCTAAGTTGTCGACCTTTCATTTGGCAGCTGTCAACATCAGCATATTCTTATTCCTTAAAAAGATACCTTCTGGAAGGTTGTCTGACGTGCACAATCAAGGTTGCCCTAATCCTGATAAGGACGAGGTCGATTATGTGCATGTGTGATATGCGCCGATCCTGAGGATGCGCGAGGTCTTCTCTTTATTCTCACGCGCAGATGTTTCATGCGCAGATGTGATATGCACGAGCATGTGATATGCGCCGCGCGCTGATGCGCCGCGAGCATATGTGTGCCTGAGCATATGTGGTGCCTGGGCGTATGATGCCTGAGCATGTTTTGTATGCGCCATGCGCATAGGTTTTGGCTTTGTGCCTTTATAATGTCTTTATCTTGTGGGTTGACCCGCCTTGCTCGGTGTTGAGGCGGGTACATACCTCTTCAATCACAAAACAAGTTGCATAGAAAAAATTAATCTTCGTAAATCGGTCGCTAATTAGAAGAAATAGTAAAATAAATGAATGACTCAGTCCTAAAAATAAAAAACATACAAAAGTTTTTAAATCACTAAAACAATCTTTAGAACTTTTAACAAATTAAGACTAGTTGGATTTTAATATTAAACTGTGATTGATAATAATGTATATCAGCAATATAATCAAAGTCAATACTCATTTTCACCTCCATCGCTAAGGTGAATAAGGTCAATACTATAATGAAAAAGCAGCTCCGATTAACCCTAACTTTGATTTGTGTTATTTTAAAATAATTTACAATATTCTGATTCAGATATAAATTAGTAAATCATCCATTAGGATAAACAAATTTATTTTCCATTATATAAGGACCCCTCGCACCAACGAAGTCAAAGTTTGGAGTTTCATTTGTCACATTGAATGAGACATAGTTTGGATAAGTAAAATCCATCCATCTAATTACAAATAAAAGAGAGGACGTCTCAAAGATAGTCGTAAACATTATAAAAACTTGACGAAGCGTGACTTGTTTGTTGTGTGTTCACAGGTTGTGAAGAATCTGTTGGAACCTTTGACGACACCGGAAAACCTTAGTTTAAATCCAGTGAAGAAGTTGAACGAAACGTGCCAAAAGATGGGAATAAAACTAGAATACAAAAGCACGTGGATTGAAACCGGAGATATCGAAGTGTATAAAGACAACAAACTAATTGGCAAAGGAAACTACAAGAAAAAGAAAACGACTGCTAAGAACAAAGCAGCAGCCGATGCTTACGAGAATCTATCAAATTGTTTGGCATATGACAAACAAACGGTTCTTGTGTGTGTTTGTGTGTTGTGTTTTCATTGAAAAGACAAAGAAAGAGCGAGTCCCACTTTTGATGGTGGTGTCTATTCATACAATCTAACAAAAAAAGCAAAATTGGATTGTTTGTTATGTACTATTAAACTATTTATAATTTAATATAACATTTGTAAGCTGATATCTTGGGTGGGCAAAAGTGAAATTGCACTGATTTTAACGTTATTTTACTAATTTCGTGAAAATAGTGTTAAACGTGACGGAAGGTTAATCAAGCATCATGTGATGGCGTTGATAGTCGAAAGACAAGGGTGCATAACCAATCAGTTGGGGTCTTGATGATTGAGTGTTATGTGCTTTATGTCCAAGGCTTGATGCAAAGCCACTGACGAGCGCGGGGGGGGGGGGGGGGTCTCATTGGAAGCAGTCTCTCTATTCCTATGGAGTAGAGGTAAGGCTGTTTACATTTTACCCTCCTCAGACCCTACCATTACTTTGCTATTTGTGGGATTTACTGAGTACGATGATGATTTGTAAGCTGATATCTTGGTTTTTAATGTTAGTTTGTTTTGTTTTATTACCTTCCTATAGCAAATGTAGCCAGTCCCATATCTTTCTCCTATTGTTCCATCCACAAAAGAGAGAACATTCGTATGAAACGTCACACTTTAATATCACCGTTTAATATCACCAATGTATTTTGAACATAATTGTAGATAAACGCTGCTTGGGTGGGTTGATCTTGGATGGCAATCTTCTGAGAAAGCTCCACGTACCCATGTAAACAAATCATATATGTGAGCTTGTAATTGACAAAACAATAGATATTGGTTGGTATGAAAGACCATATGTTTGATGAACTACTTAACTGGTGATGGTTTCAAGTGACGTATCAAGTTACAAAAGTTCTAAAGATTAACGTTGTTGGATATCACTATTAATAAAATTAACAATAATAACAAATGATTGGAGACTCAGCGGGCATCCCCTCTATATTTGTTCATATATAGCTCCTCGCAAGCACTAGCAAGAGAATGTTATGAATTGGAACCATTGCAAGATATAAAATTTGTTCTATATCAATCGTATAAATGTTTGATGTAAGGTCTATATGTCATAAGTGAGTTTTCTCATCCGTCAGACCAGTCTTTTGGGTAATGTCTTTTGGGTAATGTTGTACGGCAAAACCTTCACTAAGAACCCACCTTTAGTTTAATCATTGTCAAAGTTTTCTGTAATAGTGAAACAATTTAAATTAAAATGATATAACTAAATTATAATTTATTTCACGTACTCGTGTTAACAAACTATATATAGTATCAACTACATAAATTATAGAGGAAACAATCAAACAAACAAAAATCCTAAGCCAAGTTGCGTCACTGCCATGTCTAAAATACCTATCTTATTCTTTATTATAGCATATCAATATGATTGCACTGACTTAAAAAACTTGCTTGTAAACCTTTATAATCCTTTATTTTATGATTTTGGTATGTATATAATTTTCTACGAAAGAAAAGGTCAATGTGTACTATACTCCTATTTAAAGAAAAAATCCATCTTGGAATTAAAAATAAGTTAGTTATGTGTCCAGTCATAATCATGCAAACGTGTATTATTATGCAGAGAACCACAAAAAACTTAAAAAGGAATTCTAAAAAAATAATTTATTTTGAAAGATATTCGTTTTATAAAACAAGTAATTATGTCAATGAGCTGAAAGTAAACTAGGAAATGAGTGACTTAACGTTTCATATGATCAGGTTTGGTTTGTATCTTTGTTATTTAGTTTATGCGGCACCAGTTGATATAGAAGACTAGGCGGGTATGTGACGTTCACTGGTTGAATCCTTGAACTAAACGGGTTTTATCTCACCACAATTTGTCGTGCCTTCGGGCGATTGTTATGGGCATTCGCCTTGAGGGTTTTTCGGGGATCGAAAGACGATTGTATCCCAATATGATGAATTTAGTTTGTAACTCATTTGAAGGATTCGTTGGGCGTTCAAAAAAATAATAATAAACAAGTAATTATAATCCAAACTTGTAATAGGACCCTCTTTATAGGTGTTTGTGTGTTGTATCCCGTTCCTTGTACACTCTTTGGTTCTAGCATCTTGTGAGTTTCGATTTGTTAGCATTCGTGTTAGATCTCATCATGTTAATTGTTTTGTTTAGGCTTTTGTATTTTATGTATTTCATTATTTTGCTTTTGTTTAGTTTGTGTATGGCCATGAACTTTGTTTATTGCCTATTTGGGCAGGCCCATAAGGCCCATGAATGAAAAGAGCTAGATATGGAGTATATATAGATAACAAGGTCTTATACTCACGCGTTGCCACGTGCGGACGTGCTTGCATGTTTATAGGTAATCAGTATACGGAAGCTAATTTTAATGGTACATTGGTACTTGTTTGATCAGTCGTATACCAAAAATCAGCCCGGTTGCACAAACCCATTTTTTTTTAGTTTTCTTGTTTAAAAAAAACTGAAAAAAGAGAGAGGTTTTATAGATTTTTATGTAAATAAAGAAATCAAATATTTCATACTTCATGCTCACTCCATTTTACGAATTAAATTCTATTTATCAAGTTCAAACACATAATAAAAGTAGTTTAATAAAAGGTATGAAAAATAACACTCTTAACATAAAAATGGATTTTAATTTGGTATAAAAGGCCTAACACCAAGGACACAATGGTGAAAAACTTGAATATAAACATAACAAAATGGTAAAACAAACAATAGAATGATATGCCTTGATAAATGCCCAAAACACTTGTGGTTGATAATGAAAGTTTGATAATAGCATGTGGTTTTTATTCAAAGTTGATGAATAGTGATATTTGTGAGTGATGAAGAAGTTGGTTATATATATATTATTTTCACAACTCAAGTGACAATATCAGTAAAAAGGCCTTTAATGACACGGATTACGTGTCATTAATGGGTACAGATGACACGCAAATGCGCGTCATTGAAGCCCCTGTCATAAACAAAATATGACATGTATCTGCGTGTCATATTATATGACACGCATTTATGACATACATGCATGACACGCTTTCATTACTCATATTTATGACACCAATTTACGACTAGCATTTATGCGTGTCATCGTATACTTTTAAAATATATATATATATATATATAATATTTCAAAGTCAAAAGGGGCTAACTGTGACTGCCATCTGGCAAACATTTGTTTATATATATATATATATATATATATATATATATATGCATGTATGTACATACATATATACACATTACACACTTAAAGGTATTAAGTTGGTATTTCATAGGTCCTACCGGGAGTCGAACCCAGGTCACTGGATTTAAGTCCAGAGTGCTACCACTACACCATAGAACCATATATGACGCCTTTGCATTGCACTTGAATATGTAAATCGTTTATAGTAGCCGATACACACCTGCTCAGCACCCATTTCATGCCTCTAAATGCGCATATATTCATTTTCCTTATTATGTCGGTGTTAAAGTAAATTAATTTGCTCTTCTTAAGAAACCTTTGAGCCAATTTCTTCTTCTAAACATTACACCTGCATCAAGAATGGATTCTTGTTATCCTTTTAGTAGTAATTTTAAAAATGAATATATTTCCATGTGAAATATCATATAAGCATGTTGTACTCCTACCACCGATTAATACATTGAGCAATGCTAACACTATCACCAAGTTTAGATACAAACTGTAACCCTAACTCTTAAGACATAGAATAAGTAGTCAGCAAACCTATATAACATATATACAAATCAGTCATTTATTGTTACTTATTCAGTTCAAAATTGTTGGCTTATAGGTAATTAATAAACTTAAATATGCATTTAAATGTCAAAAATAAAGAACATAAAATTAAATCTTTTTTTTTCTACCTTTACAGAAGCACCTACAGATATTGCCAGTTGGAAGGCTAATATGAGCGATATGAACACATGGGAGCTTCTATTCCATCCCTTTTGACCTTGGTGGACTTCTGCCACAATTAATCACTCCATCGAGCCTGTAAAACCAAAATCATTAATATAAGGACACGAAAAACTTGAAAATAGAATAATGTAGACATGAATTGTACCTGAATAGGAGCATCTCATCACAATGTCCCGTTCAAAAAGTAAAAATGTTATTCATAAGCAATAAAAATGCAAATTGCCTAAATTTTAGAAACAAGCTTAAGTGCTAAGATTGACAATTGTTTTTTAGTGTTAATTAAAAAAATTGAAGAAAAGTATTCACTGTATGAAAATATTGCATTACTGTTCATTCAATTTTTAATTTAATTATGTCTATATATGCAATATAAAGTATTTAAAAAATTATATATAATCAAATTATACGGTCCGGTCCGGTTTTATAAGGTTTGTTTTTGGTATAAACCGTAAACCAAACCATTTTCTACGGTGTGAAACTTTTGAAACTGACCGAACGAAAGCTAAGAAAAAAACTAACCGTGAAACCAAACCGATGACTAGTTTGGGCGGTTTCACGATTTCAAACCGAACCATGAACACCCCTAATTATATGATCATGTCCGAATTCATGTCAACAGTTCATGTCAGACCCGAATTTATGTAAGCATGCATATATGGTCATTAAAAGTTTATGTAAACATTAATAGATGATTCATGAGAATAAGAATTTGAACTCCATTTATAGCTCGTGTAAACACTAATCATCAATGTATATGTTTACATTAACAGATATGTTATTCATCATTAGCATATATGTTTACATTAAACATATATGGCCATTAACATTTAAAAGTTTATGTAAAACTTAAAGAGATAATACATAAGCATTAAGCGAAACACCTTCTGATGTAACTCAAATCTATAAATGTAATTATCTAATCTCTATGTCCCAAAACGTGCATATTGCACCAAATTCATGAACAAGTTATAACAAACTATTAGGTTCAGACCTCCAAATGTACAACTTAGACCTAAATAATCTATATCCTACAAATTTTTATAATAGCTAAGTATGAGCTCTATGAAACCAATAATGAAGAATGTCACATTTGAAATCACATTCAGATCATTAAGAGTACTTGAAAGAATATAGCAAATCTAAACCCAAAAATTGAAGTAATTAACGGTATATTAATTGTGCATCATGCAAGCACATTATCATTACATTATGCATGTCATATTCAAACATAGCTTTGTTTGCAGGAATGCACATTAATGTGTCCTAAAGAGAGGCTATAACAAATGCCATGTCAAACATTCTATGAAAGTTAAACTATTGAAAACCAAGAACATAAAACTATAGCATGCTATATTCTTTGTGGTGTCAAACATATGATTTCCAACTTCATAACACGGCTTTCTAATCAAACGTGCAAACTAAATTGAACTTGAAATTAAGCTATTTCAGAATTAGGTTTCACACATGTCAAGTTACAGAGAATACTTAGTAAATTTGCCCTACACCGAAGAACACATATTAACAACGCTATTCTATTCCTTTTCAATAATATTATCAGAATCATATTACTCGATCAAGGCTATCAATTTAACAATTTCCGCTATCAATTTTCTGATTTTCGAATCTGAATATGAATAGTCCATTACCATTAACCTGCATATAATTAATAAAAACAATTACCGTACAGGTCGCCGAAACCGAACTCAAATAGCATCAATCCACCACCACACACCAGATCAGGGCTAGAAAACTACTTCGCCTATACAACAGATCTAGATGTCCTCAAGCTAACGCGAGTAGAGTTGACTGATAATAGTTGCCATAGATATCACGCATTCCGATCTCATTTCCCCATAGCTTCCTCTTCTCGGATGTATTGAGAGATGGAGGCATCCCTGAGCATTGAAGGTGAGATGGATATTTCAAAAGCCCTAACTTATGAACACAACAGCTGAGGGTTTATTGAAAAGACAAGAGAATAAGATGACGCGCATATTGTTATGTCCGGTTTGTTTTATTTTTTAAATTCATGACATTTAATATATGACATACAAAAATATATGTCATAAATTTTGAAAATTTTAAAATTATGATATTTTTTTAATGACACGCACAATTGCATGTCATAAATTAGCGCGTGTCATTGTGAGTTTGTCATTAAAGGCCTTTTTTCTAGTAGTGTGGGTTTTATTTTAACATAACCCTATATATATATGTGTGTGTGTGCCATATTCTAGGTGTGCACCTTGGAAATAATCAACTCTTCTACTCTTTCTTTCTCTCATATTGTGTGTGTGTTTTCTTGATCCGAGATCCGGATAAACTTGGTGATTTCCATTCACCAAGTTTACGGATTGATCCGGGATTAGGTGTTAGATCCATCACGAAACCTACAATTGGTATCAGAGTTTCGACTCAACTATTGAAGTTCTCGAATCTTTCTTCTTCGGCTTTTGATCAAGAAAGTTAGTGTTTTTGAAGTTTTGAAGTTTGAAGATTTGAATTTTTGAAGATTGCAAGTTGCATCTTGCAAATCAGTCTAACATGCAAATCCGTATAACTTGCAAATCACTCTAACATGCAATCCAACTCCTAACTCAGCATCCATAACTCGCAAACCATCCCAACTCGCATCCATAACTCGCAAATCAACTTTTTTCTCACAAACCACCTTTTTCTCACATCCCTAGCTCGCAAACAACGTAATTTTTCTCTCATTTGCAACCAGTTCTTTCAAATTGCAAGTTCGAACACTTAAAAACTTTTCAAGTGTGTGACATATTGTTGTGCAACTGTTAAGATGGCTTCTGAAGCAAAGTCTCTCCTAAACACTATCTCATCATGGACAATGAGTCCGGTTCAAACAACAAATCACCCAAGTTTGTCGGTTTTGAGGAGTTTAACGATTGGAAATATCGGTTCATGAACTTTGTCCACACACAAGATATGAGAATGATCAAATCTATTTAATAGGGTCCTTATCGTCCTAAATCAAAAACCAAGCTGATGTTGAAATTGAAAAACCTCTTAGCTCATTCACTTCGGAAGACCTCGAACAATTGGTTGTTGATCAAAAAGCACTTGGTTACTTGGCAATGTGCTTAGACAAAAAGATAACACAAAGTGTTAAAGAATGTACTACCGCCCAAGAACTTTGGGAAGCACTTATAGAGAAATTTGAAGGGAACTTGGATATGAGGGAGTCAAGAAAAGAAATGCTAAATGCAGAATTTAGCATGTTCAACCACATTCAATGTGAAAGCATCGAGTCCATCATTGATTAGTTTGAAGCGTTGAACACAAAGATGAGAAGTGTCGGTGTTATTCATGAAGTTGGTAAGATTAACAAGAAACTTCTTATCTCGCTTCCCTACACATGGAACAGCAATGTGACCACAATCAAATGCACAAGAGACATGTATAACACCACCCTCACTGATTTGATCTCAATCATTTGGTCGTATGCTAGATGATAAACTCAGAATGTCTAATCATGTGAGCTTATAGAATCAAGCGGGCGTGTCTACGGGAATAGCCTTTCTCACTCATGCACATCCAAGTGTTCATATTGCTGACGGTGTTAAGGGCTTTCATTCAAGTGTTCAGGAAGTGGGAAATCAAGCATTTGTGTCACATGCTATTTTAAGTGATCCGTCTCTTCAAAGCTCTATTCAGAACATGATGAATCAAGCTTTAAAGGTGCACGGCCTAGCAACTTCAGTCAATTTTCATACTACTCTCGTTGATAGTTGTCACACCAATCTGTTTCATGCTTTCATGGCCTGTCATGAAGAACTGCTTAAGGGTAACTTGATGCCACCAAATTTTACCCAGGGTGACCTTCCAGAGATAAACCAGCAAGAACTGGAGGAGATGGATATCAAGTATCAAATGGCAATGGTAGTTCACAAAGCCACAAACTTTATCAAGAGATATAGCAAGAACAGTTTTCAAAGAATCGTTCAAAAATAAATTTTGTCTTGTTATAAAATTTATTCATGTACCAGCCTCGTAATAACAATGAAACTCTCCTCGAACCAAAAAGAACTGATTACACAAGTCTGACACACAATCTATGCTAGTGTGTGATTTTATACAAACTTGCGAGACAAGGCCTCATAACAAAGTCGATTGGTAGGTTTTTGCTTTCGGAATCTATGATGAATTCAATGATGTTGATGGTGCCGTGTATTTCGTTTCAAAACACACACAAAAAATGGTGAAAAGAAAAGAACCGGAAACATGATAAAGTTGAAAATGAAAATTTGTAAAGCTCATAATAACCTAGATAGATTCATGTATAAAAAGTGAAAATACATGAAAAATGTGAATTTTAAGTAAGAAAAAAATCACTAAAAGGTTAAAGAAAAAAAGTTAAATAAGTTGTTATAATTTTTTTTAACTAAAAAATCTAAAAACAATAATTGTCGTATTAATTGTTTATTGGATTACATCAAAACAGAAGGCAAGCGGGCAACAAGCTGCGCCGCTACCCCTTTTTGAATCGCAAAACCCAATCTTTTAAAAACTATATTTGCTGATCTTGGAGTCATAACATTACTATGCATGACCCGCTGAACACGGGTAAGTAGTTCCACAGCTTCAGACGCGAGGAAACCAAAAGTGTCAAAAGCCTATTCTAGTAATAAATACATTAATTAGCTTTAAGTACAAACTAAGAAAATGATATAAACGTGTACGCTTGGTAGTTATGATTTATGAGATGGATCCATAACTACTTAACCTTTTACATTTATCACATATTTCTCATATATTAATTAGAAGAATTCTTCCCTTACAAAATCACTAGGTGTTTGGGATTGTTTATTTTCACCAACTTATAACTTATTAACTTTTTAAAAAATAATAAAGTGTTTGGAATTGCTTATATTGTGAGAGGAAATGTTCGTAATCATAAGTTACAATGCTGTAACTTATTAACTTAATAAAAAATTATAAGTAGGTAAATAAAGAATCCCAAACACCCCCTCAATTTACTTTTAATTTACTTTTTCACACAACAAAGAATTCCTTTTCGTGTTCAAATTGTTTTTCTACTCATTCCCTTTTCAAAGTGTGAAAGAAAGAAAGACCTTACATTTACGCTTTTACCTCTTAACTTTTTTTTTTAAACATATCAATTTTCTTTATTTAGATGTGTCAAAAATTGGGTTCCAATATGTAGAAACATAGATATTACATCAATATAGCAGGTAGGCGGGCAACAAGCTGCGCCCCCACCCCTTTCTGAATTGCAAACCCTAACCTGCTAAAGACATACCCCTGCCCCTTTGGAGTCGACACATTGCTATGCACAACCTGTTGGACCCTGGTTAGAAAACGGATAGCTTCCGGTGCCAAGGAGTCAAATGTATCAAAAGCCAGAGGGACAAAAACATGTTGGTTCTCTTCGCAGGCTTTAGCATGTTTCTCCACCTTCTTCGTTTCAGCCCTTTTCATTGCTTGCCCAGCTACAAACCCATTATCCCTCAAACCAGCTAAGGGAGATACCCCTGTGAGGTCAACACAAGCGTGTTTTCCCCCGGCCCAACCAAAGACGAGCAAATCTGCCGGTCGTAGAGTGGATCTCCCTTCCGTGGGGTCTGTAAGGAAGTTTACGGGGGCTTCCTTTTTAGCTGATATCCCAGCTCGCCTTAAGATGTCCCAAAGAACGTCCCGCACCCAATCATGTCGGTATTTGAACCCAGGCATCTCCTTGCAATGAACCGCATGCTCTCCGAATTTATCCAGGCAGGCCTTACGGCAGATCGGACATGTTTCGTCTTCTGGGTACATTGGGACCATCAAACGGTACTTAAGAATGGCCCTATACTCGACCGCAGACATGCTTTGGCCCAAGCCATCAATCGGGATAACGGTCAGAAAATCTTGGGCATGAGGACCTTGTAAGCATTCAAAAACCGCCTTCTGTCGGGGGGACAATCCAAAAACTTCTCCCAGGCTCTGAGCGATTTTTCTTATCTAAAATTTATTTCCTTATAATCAATAAATCCAATAGTTAAAAAAATTATATGCACAGTTCTAATCTATAATTATTTTTTTAGCATATATAGATGCTTGTCCTTAGAAGTTGATCTAGTGGAAAGAGTCATGTCCATCCAAAGTAGAGACTTAAGTTCACTTCTCACTGTAACCAATTCGAAGGCATCTGGTTAGGGGCGTAGGCAGCTTATGGGGAACGGGTTCGGCAAAACCTATACAAATTTCTTTTTAGTGTTATATATTCATGTATTTTGACATTGAATCCGTAGAAATTTTAACATCGAACTCGTAGAAAACCTAAACTTAAATGATAGACAATCTGTTGTTCATCCATTGAAATTTTCCGAACCCGTGAGAAATAATTCTTGGCTATGCCACTGCATCTGGGTGAAGCAACGAATCATGGCGTTAATCCCGAGTTCGAACCCGACACAGGGCAAGGGTTTACGGATTCCAATTATCAGACGTAAGAGTAAGTTTACACATGAGATTCTCCGACGTTAAAAAAAGATATTTGTTTTTCCCATTTAAATAAGACATGTCACACAAAGAGACACATTAAAAAATAGCCGTTACACGATCCAACGCCTTTACAACTTTCAAAACGCAAACTAAAAAACATTAATTCATTTTATTCATTCATCAAAACCCTCATTTCTTCATACTCTTTATACTACTGCTTCAAATCGAACTACAATCCTCTACTTTTGCACTGATCGGAGTGCAATTTCCTCAAATTCAGTAGCCTAATTGCACGTATTTGCAATTTCCCCCAATTTTTTACTCATCGATTTCAATTTGCTCGATTTAGACTCGTTAATAGTCCAATTGAACTAGATTCTGTAGAGTTTGTAGTTCACTGATTGTAATTGATACGTTTTGTAACGAGTTTAGCTGCTGATGTTAAATTAGGTTTTGGTGTAATGAGTTGTAATGAAATATAGGTTTTGACGGTTTGATAGAAGCTAATATGTTTATCGAGTACTGATCAGAGTGTGTTGGAAGCGAATTAGTGCGTATCGATGATTTTCCCCAATTTTTGTTAGTATGATTAGTAGTTGATTTGAATTTGTGTGATTTAGATTCGTTTGATCGATATTGTCGATATATCACCAATATATCGGTTATCGGTTCCTTGGTAAAATATCGGTCATAATATCAGTCTCGATATTATTGACGATATTGACCGATATTTGATATTTGACCGATATATCACTGATTGAAATTGATTAGCTGAATGAAAAATATGTTACGTTTTGTAACGGGGCTGCTGATGTTAAGTTAGGTTTTGGTGTAATGTGTTATAATGAAATAGAAGCTAATCTGTTTATGGAATACTAATAGGAGTGCGATTTTAGTAGATTCGGAAGCAAATTAGCACGTGTCTATGATTTTCCCCAATTTTCGTATGTGTATTATTAGTAGTTGATTTGAATTTGTGTGATTTAGATTCGTTTGATTGGTTGAATGTATTAGGTTTCGTAGGTTTTTTTTAATGTTTATGTATTATTAGTAGGTGTTAAATAAGGCTTTTGTATAATGTGTTTTAATGAAATTTAACTTATGCAGGTGTTGACGGCTTAATAGAAGTTTATCTGTATCAAGCACTGATTGGAGTGCGATTTTCGCCGATTCTGAAGCGAGTTAGTAAGTATTAAGTTTTTTTTTTCAATTTATTTGTTTAATTATCGTTACTCATCAATGTGAATTTGTTTGAATGTTTAATTGACTTTCAGTGAGTGTAAGTGATTGGTAGAACTAGAAATGCGATACGTTATGCAACGTATTTAGCTAGTGTTTATGTATCATTAGTAGATGTTAAATTAGCTAGTGTTTATCTATCACTAGGTGTTTGAAATTTAATATGTAATTCTTCATAGTTATATACGTATCTACAAAATGTTTTAAAATTTATATATAATTTTTCAAATACTCTAAAAATCTTTTTGACAAATGTTTTACATATTTTGACCAAAATTTGACCAATTTTGACTGATTTTGACCGATTTTAACCGAAATTTGAATGATTTGGGCTGATTTGGACCAGCTTTGACTGGCTACCAATTTTTGTGTCTGTTTAGCTCAAATCGAATGGGCATGCGTTCTAACGAAATCAACCTTTTGCAGGTGTTGACGGTTTACTAGAAGCAAAGCTATGGCTTCAAGTTCTGAGATAGGGCTTGCAGCGGCCTTAAATATCCTCACTGCATTTGCGTTTTTAGTAGCATTTGCTATTCTTCGGATTCAGCCTTTGAACGATAGGGTTTATTTTCCAAAGTGGTATTTGAAGGGATTAAGGAACAATCCGCTTCAGTCTGGTGCGTTTGTGCAGAAGTTTGTAAACTTGGATTTTAGGTCATACTTAAGGTTTCTGAACTGGATGCCTGCTGCCCTGCACATGCCTGAGCCTGAACTTATTGACCATGCTGGATTGGACTCTGTTGTTTACTTGAGAATTTACTTGACAGGGTTTGTTATGATCTTCATATTCTTTCTGTTTTATTTAATGTTATACTGTATATTTTACCATTTCATCATATGCAATATTAGATTCACTGACTTTGTGATAAAAGTTTGTATTCAGCCATAATGATGTTTTATTTTCCTAACATGTTCTTGATTATTTTTGTGTAACAGACTCAAAATATTTGTTCCAATTGCATGCCTTGCTTTCACTGTCATGGTGCCAGTGAATTGGACTAACCGGACTTTGGAGCAGTCTAAATTAACATACACAGAGATAGACAAGCTTTCGATATCCAACGTTCCCATGGGATCAAACAGGTATTTACTTTAAAAGTTATTTAGGATGTGTTTGGAATTCCTTATTAAAACAGCTTATATGCTTATTGTTTTTTTGTAAGCCAATAATAATAATAATAACAATAACAATAATAATAATAATAATAATAATAATAATAATCACATTTCAGTGTGTTGATGAAGCAAAAGCGCATTTATTTTAGGCTGAAAATAAGTTGTTTGCAATAACAATTTAAGATTGTTTATTTCAACCGATTAATCTTGGTATATTTAAATTACAAGTTCACTATCAAAATGAAAGAAACTGTTTATAAGAAGCTGATATAGCTGATTATATCAGCTTCTGCTTAAAAGCATAAGTTTTTTAGTTATCAATCCCAAGCACCAGTTAATTTATGATTTCATAATAAAGATTTTGTCTTCTTTTTGATTGAGCATATCTCAATTGTATACATTGTTCTCAGGTTTTGGACTCATTTAGTCATGGCTTACACTTTCACCTTCTGGACATGCTATATATTAAAAAGAGAGTATGAAATAATTGCATCCATGAGGTTGCATTTTATTACTTCAGAACAACGGCGGCCTGATCAGTTTACTGTAAGATTATGTTTTTTGCTTCTAAATTAGTGTTGTAACTAATTTTGTAACTAATTTTATTAACGTTGTAAGTTTGTAACTAATTTTGTAGGTACTTGTGAGAAATGTGCCACCGGACCCTGATGAGACAGTCAATGAACTTGTGGAGCACTTTTTTCTTGTTAACCATCCAGAGCATTATTTATCTCATCAGGTTCTATCTATAGCAATGATGTCAATATTACATTAACGTGTTATTAAATCTATATCTTATAGATAAATCTTAATTACAGGTTGTTTACAATGCAAATTCACTATCCAAGTTGGTAAATGAGAAGAAAACAAAGCAGAATTGGCTCGACTATTATCAACTGAAGTATAATAGAAATAACCAGTCAAAAAGACCGTCAGTGAAGGTTATTAATATTAATCTGAGATTGATAATATATCGAAATATGTTTTAGATATAAAAGATTAATGTTTTTTTGTTTTGTTTTTGTTTTATCAACGGAGCAGACCGGATATCTTGGCCTGTGCGGAAAGAGTGTGGATGCTATCGATTATTATCAATCTGAGATTGATAAACTATCGGAAGAAGTAAGTAGCAACAATTAATTTTTTTAAAGCTCGAGCTCGGCCCGTTGACTATTTGTTAATTAATTTTTATTTAATTATAATTATTATATATCTATTTCAATTATATTTATATTTATATAACATAAAATATATTATTTAGTTACTTTTTCATAACAACATATATATTATAAAATTGATAAGCTCGCAAGCCAGCTCGAGCTCGACAAGTGAAGCTCGGGCTCAGGCTCAGGTCAGGCTCGTTTATTAAACGAACTTTACTTTATGATCAAACTCGGGCTCGTTTAGGCTCAGCTTGATCGCGCTTTATCATGAGCCGATCTCGAGTAGCTTGACTCGTTTGCACCCCTAGTCTTCTCTACTGCTACAAGTTTTGAATTATTTTACTCTTTTTTTAACATATTCACATACTTCACATGTAAATTCGTAAAACGTGTAACAGACACATTAAATGAAGAATCATGTTCATATAATTTAATCCCTTTTACTTTTTAATTGTTAGATATGTAAAGAGAGGGAGAAGATAACAACAAGCTCCAAATATGTGATGCCAGCTGCATTTGTTTCGTTTAAAACACGTTGGGGTGCTGCTGTTTGTGCACAAACAGAACAATCAAGAAACCCAACTATTTGGTTAACCGAGTGGGCCCCAGAACCCCGTGATGTTTATTGGGACAATCTTGCAATTCCATTTGTTTCACTCACAGTTAGAAGACTTATAATTGCAGTTGCTTTTTTCGTCCTTACATTCTTCTTCATGATCCCAATAGCATTTGTACAGTCACTTGCTAATATTGATGGGATTGTGAAAGTAGCTCCATTCATGCGGGGAATTATGCAAGTGTAAGCTGTTTTCTTCATTTAAATGTTAGATTTAAAAAACAAATACAAATAAGATAGTTATTAAGTGTAGTCCTAAGGGCTATTGCTAGCAAAAACCCTTTATAGATGAACCGAAAGAACACAAACGATTGAATATGAACAATTAAACGAGCGGGGTTTTCTTGTTCGTGTTCGTTTATGTTCGTTTGTTAAATCATATTAACGAAGGGTTCACGAACATAATGAAATGACATGATTGAACATAAATGAATGAAAATATGAAAAACCCTTTATAGATGAACCGAAAGAACACAAACGATTGAATATGAACAATTAAACGAGCGGGGTTTTCTTGTTCGTGTTCGTTTATGTTCGTTTGTTAAATCATATTAACGAAGGGTTCACGAACATAATGAAATGACATGATTGAACATAAATGAATGAAAATATGAAAAACCCTTTATAGATGAACCGAAAGAACACAAACGATTGAATATGAACAGTTAAACGAGTGGGGTTTTCTTGTTCGTGTTCGTTTATGTTCGTTTGTTAATCGTATTAACGAAGGGTTCACGAACATAAATGAAATGACATGATTGAACATAACTGAATGAAAATAACCGAGCAAACAGCAATTAAAATTAAACGTGAACATCAATCTGTGGCCCTAAAAGAATAAAAAGTAAATCAAAAAATAGCTAGACTAATTGTAGTGAGTCTAAAAAATTTAACGGGTGTATAAACGAACACAGAAACATAAATGAATGAACGAAGAAAAAATTATTTTCATTTTCGTTTGTTTAATAAATAAACGAACATTAAAAAACTTCCTGCTGAACATTCGGTTTGTTTACCGGCATAGGTTAAATGAAAGGGTAGATAAGTAAGTTTGTTTACCTTGAGATTATTAGTTTTGTGTGTTGTCAGAAGCATAAAATTGACATATAGTTTTTATTGATTAACTTTATGTTTTCCTGCAGGAAATTTATAACATCTTTTGTACAAGGAGTTCTTCCAGGAATTGCTTTGAAGATTTTTCTCATCATTCTACCTTCAATCTTGATGATGATGTCTAAATTTGAAGGGTTTACTTCAATATCTGCTTTAGAGAGGAGATCTGCAACAAGATATTATATTTTCCAGTTTATAAATGTTTTTCTTGGAAGCATAATTACTGGGACTGCATTTCAACAGCTAAATAACTTCGTCCACCAGTCTGCAAACGAGTAAGATTTTTCATCCGACCACTAATTGTATCAAAATGCTCTGCTTTTTGAAACATGTGTTCTGTTGTTTAGAAATTTCTCATGTAGATGGTGAATATTTGACCATTAAGTAGAACTGATGTTTTTATCTGAATCTAATAGAAGTCTAGAATCTATTTCTCTAAGATAATTGACAATCTTGTTATTAAGTCAAAAGTTATGTTCATGGAACGGTGTTGATTTGAGTCAAGGTCTGTAAATGTTTGAGTCAAAAGTTATTTTCCAGTTTATAAATGTTTTTCTTGGAAGCATAATTACTGGGACTGCATTTCAACAGCTAAATAACTTCGTCCACCAGTCTGCAAACGAGTAAGATTTTTCATCCGACCACTAATTGTATCAAAATGCTCTGCTTTTTGAAACATGTGTTCTGTTGTTTAGAAATTTCTCATGTAGATGGTGAATATTTGACCATTAAGTAGAACTGATGTTTTTATCTGAATCTAATAGAAGTCTAGAATCTATTTCTCTAAGATAATTGACAATCTTGTTATTAAGTCAAAAGTTATGTTCATGGAACGGTGTTGATTTGAGTCAAGGTCTGTAAATGTTTGAGTCAAAAGTTATTTTCCAGTTTATAAATGTTTTTCTTGGAAGCATAATTACTGGGACTGCATTTCAACAGCTAAATAACTTCGTCCACCAGTCTGCAAACGAGTAAGATTTTTCATCCGACCACTAATTGTATCAAAATGCTCTGCTTTTTGAAACATGTGTTCTGTTGTTTAGAAATTTCTCATGTAGATGGTGAATATTTGACCATTAAGTAGAACTGATGTTTTTATCTGAATCTAATAGAAGTCTAGAATCTATTTCTCTAAGATAATTGACAATCTTGTTATTAAGTCAAAAGTTATGTTCATGGAACGGTGTTGATTTGAGTCAAGGTCTGTAAATGAACCAAATGCTTAGTGAACGGTTTGACGGAAAGTTCGGATGCGTTTTTTTATTTAATAAATAAAGGAGCATGAACCATTTTTTTGTTCATTTAATCAAATGAACGAACATGAATATGTTAGTCTCGTCCGTTCATTTATGTTCATGAACCTTTAGTGTTTTAGGTCTGTTATGGTTTAGTCTAGTTTATGAAATTAAGGAAATAAAGATCACTGTTTAGTGAAGTTTTGTTAATTTTTTTAGATCAGTAAATTGATTTTCAGTTTACTTCTACCTGGTGCTTGATCAGTTATGTTTGTTCGTCTATGTTCAGTCATGATCGTTCGTTTATACTATTAATGAACGAACATAAGCTAACATGTTAATTTCCTTAACGAACGAACACGTGCAAGAAAACCACATTCATTCAATCGTTTGTGTTTGATCTCTTGTTCGGATAAAGTTAAATGAAAACCACATTCATTCAATTGTTCGTGTTCGATCTTTTGTTCGGATAAAGTTAAATGAACGAACACAAACAAGCTTTGTTTGTGTTCGTTTAATCGTTCGATTCGTTCACAAACAAATCATCAACATAATCGAGTCACTGTTGATATATTTACATTAATAGATGGCTAATTTTTGAATATTTTTATACATCTACAGGATCCCAGTGACAATAGGAGCATCTATACCCATGAAAGCAACTTTCTTTATAACCTATATTATGGTAGATGGATGGGCTGGCGTTGCAGGGGAGATATTAAGAATAAAACCGCTAATATTTTATCACTTAAAGAACTTCTTTTTAGTAAAAACAGAAAAAGACAGAGAAGAAGCAATGGATCCTGGTGGTTTGTCTTTTAACACGGGTGAACCGCAAATCCAGCTGTACTTTTTACTTGGGCTCGTTTATGCTGTCGTCACCCCGATTCTGCTTCCTTTTATTGTCGTGTTCTTTGGACTGGCTTATGTCTTTTACCGTCATCAGGTAATAACTTTTTCATAAATTTGGTTCTTATACACATGGCAAAACAGTTGGGGTAATTTGGTAAAAAGGGATTTGGGGTCAAATGGGCACTTTTTGGTAACGGTTGAAGCGGGTCAGGTCGGGTTGAACAGAAACGTTTTTTTGTCTAGTTCTATTTGTTATGCATAATCAGTATGCTGAATATGATTACCAAAACTATATTCCGGCCTATTAACGAATTTAATGAACACGAACAAGGCAAGTTTGTGTTCGTTCATTTAACTTTAACTGAACAAACGATTGAACACGAACAGTTAAAACAAGCGGGGTTCTCTTGTTCGTATTTGTTCGTTAAGAAAATGAGCGTGTTCGTGATCATTTATGTTTGTCCATTAATGGTATAAATGAACGGTTCACGAATACAAACGAACGAACATAACTTAATTGGCTGAATGTAGATGAACTAAATAAAAATAAAAGCTAACAAATATAATAATTAAACCAGACTTATATGAATGGGTAGAAAATGGATATATAAGCGAACTAACTTGAACAAATGTAAACGAAGGAAAATAAACTACTTTAAACGTGTTTAACTAAATGAACACGAATTTTTGTTCATGTCATCTGTTTACTAAATGTTTGGTTCGTTTACAAGCCTAACTATATTTTTAACAACTTTATAATGGGTTGGTAAAATGGGTCTGGGTTTTGGTCAAATGGGCATTTTTTGGTAAGGGCTAAAAGCCTGAAACGGATCTGGTTGACCCGAAACACTGTCACCCCCTTAACATTCTTATTTTTTAAATATTTAAATTTGATATTTTGTTTGGATGTATATACTGACTGTAAGTTTTATTTTTTTTTCTTCCGTGTAGATTATAAATGTGTATAATCAGCAATATGAGAGCGCAGGAGCATTTTGGCCAGATGTTCATGGGCGTATCATAACCGCACTAATCGTTTCACAGTTACTTTTAATGGGTTTGCTTAGCACAAAAGAAGCCACTCAGTCAACCCCATTGCTCATTGTACTCCCGGTTTTGACCATTTGGTTTCATCTATTCTGCAAGGGCCGGTATGAACCAGCTTTTGTTAGGTACCCTTTACAGGTGAGTTGACTCGTCATTTACTTACAAGTTACAAACGTATTGATTTAAGTTGTGTTTAATATTAAATAGCCTAAATTCTTTATGTTTACAGGAGGCTATGATGAAAGATACACTCGAACGTGCACGCGAGCCATGTTTAAACGTTAAGGATTATTTAGAAAACGCGTATGTTCACCCGGTGTTTAATAATGAGAACAAATGGGATGGGAGTGATGATGGTGTTAGTGATGAAGAGTGGCCCAAAGAACCTACTTTGGTCGCTACAAAACGTTCGTCGAGAACAACCACACTGGCCAGAAGTCAACGGAGCGAGTCAACCCGAACGCTGTTGTGTGTTACCGACGAGAGATCTTGTCCCTAAGATGAATTTTTGATTTTATATATGTGTATATAAATGTTGAAAGTGTTTTTGGCATTTAGAAGATGGAGTTTGTTTTGGCTTGCTTGTTCTTGATGGAATCACCTTTGATTCCATTTATAATATAATGAAGAGTATTAATCAATATTAATTAATAATCTTATCTACTTTGATTAAATGTAGCATTATTCTCTAAGATCATATATTAAACTTATTATATACATAATTAAATATCAATGTAAGTTTTATTGTTCGAAAGTACTTAAATATGTTTTTAAATCATGTAAGAAGGGGCAATTTTATAGAATAGAATAGTAACCAAGTTACTTAACTTTAAAAAATGTTTTTATTAAGTCACTCAACATTCATATTTTATTAAATTAAAGGTTTTAACTTGTTTTTTTAAGTCTTTTTCTTTTTCGTTTCACATAGGAAATTTTTTATATATTTTTTTTATGTTGACGTTGAGTGACGGCGTGAATTTTATTTTTTATTTTAAATTTTAATATAGTTAACGTTTTTTTAAATTATTTAAATTTAACTACATATATTGCAAATTCCGACTCCCACATCTTATCCTCCATTTCTTTCTTGACGCACAAAAAAATCGGTGAGACTCGATTTGAAGATTAGTGACCCGATTTTGGAAAAAATTTGCATGAGTGATCTAATTGGGACACTTTTGAAACTTGGTTACTATTCTATGAGATATTCCACATGTAAGAATCACTTTCATCAAGGACAACTTAAAGAATCTCTTTAAATCATATAAGAATGAGAATGCTTTTGCGTATGTAAAACAAACCAAACACTTTTCTAGGGAATCATCACATCGATAAGTTGAAGCGACACAATTGTTCATTGACTTTTTGAAAGCATGCTTGTCAGTTTTGAATATCAAGAGGTGCTATGTTTTGGTGTTTCTTAAGTGAACAGGTTTGTTATAATTGATGATGGGTTTGGGGTTTAGGATTTTCCCTTTGTTTTTACTTGAATCTATTGTGTATTGCAGCTAAATGGCTTTTGTTGTGTGCCACTTTTATAGCTGCAGTAGTATGGTTGATTACTAGCTTTGTGTTTAGCTTTCCTTGTTCATTCGAGGCCTACGGTAATTACACTCAGATTACCATTGACATTGTTGTGTAACAAGGAGATTTTTGGTAAAACTTCGGTCTAAACTATGAAGACTGTTTACTATCTACCTCTGCAGTCTATGTTGCAACCATGGCGGATATGTGAGTCTCGAATTGATTTCTTTTGGTTTGTGCTTTTATTATTCTTTTGATTTTTGGATGTTGACGATACCTTCTTCAAAACCCAGCGCAACACGCGGGTCTAAATTCTAGTTTCTCATAAAAAATCAACATCTAATGTTGTATGATGCAAACAATTCTTGAGTTCTCAGTAACAGCAGAATTGGTGCTCAAGAATAATACAATAGTGGCCAAACAACACTTGATGAGAGGGAAAACGAAACCAGTAGTTTATCAATCCAAATGAGCTTATTTGTTCATTACCCCATCTACTTATAACTAAACATCAACTACTTAACCAACTTAACTAACTAATTGATTTACTAACTCATATAGACCTGCATGGCTATCGAATTTAGAGGTGCACAAATCGGTTTAAAGTCCAAAACTGGTTTGGGTTGAAACCAGTTTGGTTTTGTTAACAAAAGTCAAAACCAGTTTATGATCGGTTTCGGTTCGGGTTAAAACTGGTTTCTTAACCAGGTTAGGATCAGTTTCGGTTTAGTTAACTGGTTTTGACCAGTTTCGGTTCAGTTAACCGATTTGGAACAGGTTTCGGTGGAGAAAATTACGAACCGGTTCCAAACCAGTCTCTACATAATCGGTTCGATTCGCTTAACCAATTCCTTTGTCCACCTCTAATCGAAATCAGTTTCGGTTTAGTTAACTGGTTTTAACCCGTTTTGGTTCAGTTAACCGATTTGGAACAGGTTTCAGTGGAGAAAATTACGAACCGGTTCCAACCCAGTCTCTACATAATCAGTTCGATTCGCTTAACCAATTCCTTTCTCCACCTCTAATCGAATTCACGTCGCTGCAACGGGTTTTACCACAGTTATTTTTACCCTCTTTTTAGTAAACTGCGGTTTTCGTCCATATGGTTTGTCCAAATCTGCAGTTTTAGTCCAATAGTTTCAAATCTGCGATTTTCGTCCTTGTGTTTCATTTCACTTGCAATTAAACCCGACAACACTAACCCGTTAAGTCTGGTTGTTATACCCATTAGCGCCCCTCACGTGAAGGGCAGTTTTGTCCTTTTTCTCTTCAAATAAACTCCAACCTTAATTTGCAAGTCTTTGGACACACCACAAGGACGAAAACAACATTACACTCTTTTTTTTAAGTGAATTAATTAATTTTTGGAATATTGGTTTTAAATAATCCCAACTATGCACTGTTGGCAAATAACGGTCATAACTTCAAAGTTGCCTGGTGGCGGTACAAACTAAAGGGGTATTTGTTTTAAACAGACCGCGACTAACGGAAGTTAACTCCGTTAGTGATTTACTGACATGGCACGCCTAGTTGTCAAAAATTGATTGCATAAGCAGCTTACTTGGCATCTGATGATGATGAGCAGGCATATCATTTTTATACATTTGTTAACAATCACAAATCAATATAAACCCTAATCATTCAAACCCAAAATCGATGGATCAAAAGCCTCTGTGGTTTTTGATAAGGGAATGAAGATGATTAGAATGCATAAAAAACGTTTACCCGATTAAAACTGAAATTTGTATCAACAGAGGGCAAATCAACGGAGTCCATTTGAGTGGGGGGAAGTGGATGGCGACTGAAATTTGTTTTGTTTGAAAACGAGTGACAATGTATGCTTTCATAGGGTAAATTCCGTGATTCCGTCGGTTATTTAAGACTCATTTAGGAAACAGTCTATATATATCAATCAATCAATCAATCATGCCCAGTAAAATCCCACCGACAGCAAAGCTATAAGTAGGGTCTGGGGAGGGTGGGATGTAGGCACACCGTACCTCCATTCAAAGGAATGAAGAGGTTGCTTCTAGAGAGACCCACGGCTCTAAGTACATGTGTATGAAGCTTTTAGGAAACAGTCTATAGCTTGTAAAAGCGTAATAGAGGTTGCGTCCATCTCGGATTGGGGTTACGAATCAAAAGATGTAATCAACTTTTTGGTCATTAATTCGGCGTTAAAAGCTGCCGGAAGCATCGGCCGGAAAAACGTGGATGAATGTTGAAGATAGAAGTTATAATTCAATGTTTCATTTTACACCCTTAAACCTTGAAAGAAAACCAAAACCACCCTCAACCTTTTCCACATAAGCATCCAAGCATTCGCCACATAAGCAATTTTTGACAAGTAGGCGTGCCACGTCAAAAATCACTAACAGAGTTACCCTCCGTTAGTCACAGCTTGTTTAAAACAAATACCCCTTTAGTTTGTACCGTCACTAGACAACTTTGAAGTTTGGACCGTTATTTGCCAACAGAACATAGTTAGAATTATTTAAAACTAATATTCCTTAATTTTTTAATGTATTAAAAAATAAAAACCCCATAACTGAACAGCTTGGACCAGCTCAACAAACACACTACCTTCTAGCTATCAAACAAAACACCATTCCACCAATCAAACTCCACTACGCTGTCACCACTTGTACCCACCGCATCAAAACCAGTACTCTCCCATCCAACTAATAACAACAATAACGACACGTTAACAACAACTCAACCGTAAACAGCCGTCTTATTAAACACAATATCCGTCGCCGTCCGGTAACCTCCGTTAACTCAACCTCTTTAATATTATTATTCAAACAAATCAATCGTTAATTCTTCAAATTAAATCTCAAATTGTTTAACAGAGTTAATGAACGAGGTGATTACGATTGCTGACGTGGCGTACCACGCTAGCAAAGCTACGGCGGCGGCACCGTCGTCTTCTTCCGGTCAGATGCTTATTCCGTACAGCGTGCCGTTGTTATCGGCGTTCCTTGCCTTTGCAATTGCTCAGTTTCTAAAGGTTATTACTACGTGGTGAGTCAGTCAGATCTCAGTCAATAATAACCTAACTGTTCGATTATTATTATTATTATTATTATTATTATTATTATTATTATTATTGTGATCTAACAGATAATTTGCTTAGGTGTTTCAATTATTAAGTTTAGAGTATACTGAATTGTTAGATATAAAATTACAGATATCTCACCGCGATAACAGAAGGTTATTGACCGATAATATCCGATATTTTTCTGTATTAACTGCTTAGATCACAGATCTCAGTTAATAATAGCCTCTATTTAGGTTTAACTGTTTGAATATGATTCATGTTATTCAATTTAATGCTTCTAGATAATAGTTAAGGTTAGCTTAATAGCATTCGATCTGTGATTTGGAGTTCTAGGTCAAATTTAGATCTCAAACAATAGATGAACGTTGAAATCGATTACTAGCTTTAGATCATAGGCTGAAATCGATAATTTGCTTACATGTTATTCAGTTTAATGTTTCTGAGTTATTTTTATTGGTAGTATTCGATATGTGATTTTGGTATGTGTAAACGAGCCGAGCTCGTGCTCGTGCTCGGCTTGTGTTGACTTAGGAGAGCTCGAGCTTGACTAGCTTGTTATTTATTAATTAATTAACTTGTATACTTTTTAATTATTATTATTATATATATTAAAAAGAGGATTTCTCCCCCTCGCATAACTCCTATTCAATTTACTATTCACTTTATTTTTTATTATTAATTTTCTTTTAATATTCAGTTTCAAGTCCACTTATTTTTACATATATTGTGTATTGTTTTTTTTTTAACTTAAGTTTTACTTTATTGTTTGTATAATTTATATATGTTTTAACTTTTAAAAATACAGTATAGATCGGTACACTATCAGATGGTTTTTATTCCCTTTATTTTACTTTTTGTTTCAAAAAATTATAATATTTAACAAGCTATATTTCTAAACCTTAAACTTGGACAAGTGTCGGCTTTACATGTTTCATTTGTCGGTTAAAACTTTTCTTAAACTTTGCCTTCGTATTTGTTATGGTTGGTCTTTAAAATGACTGAAACTTTTTTCATGATTTAAAATCTCATCGTCACATGTTTTTATATCCGCCTTTCGACGTTTGATACCACGCTTTTAAAATATGAATTTATTTTGCTTACTAATTCATGTTTACCAATTTGTGCTCGTATTTCCGATACTAACCGAATTTGAGTCGGTTCGTAACTGTAACGTGCTGGTTTTTTTGTTCCATATATGATAATTTGTTGTATTTTGTCATTGACAGATTTATATCTTTTGTTTAGCTTCGATGTCGTAACTCGATACAGACTGATTTCGCATCGACTCACAGCACATTTGTGATTTAATGTTTTTACCTATGTTTTTTTATTCGGTTTAATGGTCTCGTCGCAAAGCGCGGGGTCCTAAACCCTAGTTTTTATCTATATTGAGAAAAACCTTAAAACGAGCCAAAACTATGCTTGAGCTCGTGTGTAGTGTGAAATAAATATATAGAAGTCCAAAAAGGTAAAACATAAAAATACACAAGGCTCGAGCTTGGGCTTGATAACTCAACGAGCTTTGTTTGAGACTCTGGCTCGGCTTGAGCTTGAAAAAGCTCGGATAGTTTATCAGCCCGATCTCGTGTAGCTTGCGAGTGGCTCGGTTTGTTTGCACCGCTATTTTTGGGAAATTGCTAATGGTAGAATTCGATCTGTGATTTGGAGTTCTAGGTCAAATTTTGGTTTGATGTTGCTCAATTCAGGTTGTAGTTTCTAATTTGCAATTGATCTCAAGCATAATCTTTGTTTTATCCACAAATAATTTCGAAATGTTGCTATTTTTTTTTAATTGTAAGCACTAATTTTTGGCATATAATCCATCTGAAGTTCTAAGCTGCAAATTGTACACTATATTATCTTATGCTTTGATGATTTTAGTTTCTCAAAATAGCTAACTAGCTTTCCAAATTATAAAAAGAAACTTGAAATAATTGCGAGTATTATCCATTGAATCTCAGGTATAAAGAAAAAAGATGGGATCCTAAAAAGATTGTGGGCTCAGGTGGAATGCCATCATCTCATTCTTCAACTGTTGTGGCACTTGCAGTATCCATTGGTTTACACGATGGAGTTGAATCATCATCATTTGCAATTGCTGTTGTTATGGCTTTTATTGTATGTGATCTCGAACATAATTCCTTGCTAACATAAATAATCTTATTTATGTGATTATAACTTTGTATACTTGTTTATGTTTTGAAATAATTCAGGTTATGTATGATGCATCTGGAGTCAGACTCCATGCTGGTCGCCAGGCTGAAGTAAGAAATTTTTACACAAAATTTAGATTTTTCTATTGTATCTAATTAAGATTTGACTATATTTTCGGATGATCACATGCAGTGGCGGAGCCACACTTTCACCATCGGGTTCGGCCGAACCCGGTTCTTTTTCGGTTTTATATATAACCTATAGTGTTGAATTAACGAACGAACCCATTCTTTATCGGCGAGCGAACCCAGTGTCGTTTTAAAAAAGTATATTCGAACCCATTGATTATAAAAAGTTTAGTTATATTTTTTTAGTAACGGATATTCTTTTTATAAAATACAAAAAGCTTTTAAAAACCTATAAAAATTATTAACAAACATTATATATGGGCCAATAATACCCTATTACCCATATATGGATTAATAAAAAGCCCAAAATACTCATACCATGGATTAATAAGCCCAACCCAATCAACATGTTTAAACATAATACCTAAATAAAAAATATATAAATAAACAAAGAAAAACATGTGCCATAGACTCAGCAACCGATCAGCTTCTTTCTATCGACCAGATGGCCATTGCTTCATCACCTTCGCCGTTCGCCTCAAGGTTTCAATCATCTTCAACAACCAATACCTGTTGGTCTATCGTTTGAGAAATGTTTTTCTTCAATGAAGCATGTGAAGTCGGATTTTCGTAATCATTTGGATGACGATTATATGAATGATGCTTGTATTGTATTTGTTATTTTGAGAATGAGTTCTTTTCAAAGTCGCGATTGAAGATATTTTTCAAAACATGAAACACATAAGGAACAATTATAATATGCAATATCTTTTTATTTAATGACTTTGTATTTTATTGAATGCTAACGATATATTTTTGCTATGATAGTGATATTACATTTTATTTATCTAACCGAAGACCCGACCCATTCGGGCCCGAAAACTTTGACACCGGAAAAAAATTAAGCATCAAAAAATTCCGAACCCATAGAATAAAGTTCCTGGCTCCGCCACTGATCACATGCATTGTCATTTCAGTAGCCAATGATTAATTGGCTGCGTTCAGTGAACCGTTTGGCTTAAAGTTCATTTCTGCTAAGTAAACGAAAATGAACACATGTCTCATTCATTAATATATGTTCTTGAATATTCGTTCATTTATGCTTGTTCATTTACCTTCATTTATGTTCGTTAGCTTACGTTAATTCGTTTGTTTACGCTTATTTAACTTCGCTTGTTAACGTTTGTTAATATATACATTTATTTAAACTTTTTAGGCTCATATTAATTTACTCTAGTTTAAATAACTTCTTAGGCCAAGCACATTGTTATTCAAGTTTACTTTTAAATTGGTTTTTACTTAATAATGTCCGTTCGTTTACGTTCATGATCCGGTCGTTTATACTGTTAACGAACGGAGATAAACGAGCACAAACACATTTATTTTCTTAACGAATATTCGGTTGAATTTAAATGAATGAACACAACCATGCTATGTTCGTGTTTGCTTGGTTCTTTTACAGGACTAAAATCATGGTAGTTTAACTGAACATTGATGTGGTAGTTACATAACTGAGAGGTTTCATGCATAAATCTTTCAAGATTATCAGCTGTCTGTTACTAAGACAATAATTGGTTATGACCATTTTACCCTTATGTCAAAGTAACTCTCTTTTCACCTTTCCATGATGTATGGGCAAAATGGTCAAAATCATATAATTTGATAAAATGACCATTTTACTCTTATGTCAAAGTAACTCCTTTTTTACCTATCCATGATGTAAGAGCAAAATGGTCATAATATAATTTGATAAATGACCATTTTACCCATACGTTGATTTTTAGCTCTTGTTTACCTTCCCCTTGTGTGAATCCTCATGTATACTTGTGTTACACTTGTGCAGGTGTTGAACCAAATTGTCTGTGAATTTCCTCCCGAGCACCCGTTATCCACATCCAGACCTCTACGCGATTCTCTTGGCCATACTCCATTGCAGGTTTCTCTTTCATCTATTAATATAGTTTTTTAGTGCCAATATCGTTTCAATGGTTATATTACAGTATATGAATAATAATCTACCTTTCGAATGAATAGTTATAGGATGTTCCATGCATTAAACTTACACTTTGGGTGAACCTGACCCAATTGGCTATTTTTTGAATATTACCATTTACCCCTTGGGGATAAAACAGACCTTGAATTCGGCATATAATTGGTTTGGTTTATCTTTAATAAATGTCAATAGCAGGATCTTTATAAGGGAAATTCACGAAAATAATCGTAGTCATAATCTAATCACTCATTTGGCCAAAGTCGTGTATCTACTTTTACTCACGTATCAGACTTTTAACAGTTAACAATAACTTAAACCAAAGTATTATCATCCTTGTATAGAATGCAAATTTTAGATGGCTATATATGCTTCAAATTGTTTTGACGTTGACCTTGACAAAGTCTTAATCGAGTTTTCTTTATTAAATCTTTTCTATGCATTTAAAGAGTTAGTTTGATTTGGAACAGGTGATAGCGGGAGCTATGCTAGGATTCATAGTCGCACTTATGATGAAAGCATCCGAGTAGCACAATTTATGTCGCCCGAAGTATATGATGCAAGGGATTCAAGTGCTTTCGGCTTTAGAGGTGTGTTTCATGACCTCCAACAAGCTTATTGTATAAAAATTGTTATTTTTGTCAATTGTCATATTCTACCATTTGTAAAGTAACACACCATTGCTCTTATATTGGCATTCATTTATGAAGATGTAATTACGAAAACGAACTAAATATGGTTTATTATTGTGATCTCATATTTATAAGCCAGGATTATGTTCACGAGTTTATGTATATTTTTTCAACATATTTATTTTGGTTTTTATTTTATTCAAAGTCGTCGTTCTAAAAAAATAGTAATTAAGTATTTAAAGTCTACATTGTGTTTTAATGGTCAATCTAATATAAGTTGGTGTCTATTTATGTTACTTAGGCTTTTTCTAGATTTGGTATGAAGGATTGTGGTTGACTGGTTGGTAAGTTTGATGCCCTGTTTTGTCTTTGTGGTTGACAAGTTTACATCATATTCTCCGTCGAAACAAAGAGGTGATCCAATGGTAAAAGGTCTTCGTACGGAGCCCTTAAGCGCCCCCCGAGTTATCTCTAGTTCCGGGGAAAGTCTACCTGCCCGCAGGACAACTGACGGTAAACCCGAACGTCCTCAGGATCGAATTGGAAATCACAAACATTCTGTCTTAACTGCCCGGGTTTGCCGACCAAATAAACATTGCTTTAAATATTTTGTTTTTTTATATATTAATTTGACGAGTTAATTTTTTGGGTTTTTAATGCTCAAATTTTACTAACGATATTTATACTGTAACGAACATAACCGGTAACGACTAAATTCGCGTCGACTCATCGTCGTAATGCTCGGGTTTCACAAAGCATTGGTCTCAACGTTAGGGTTTTGTCAGCTGCACCAGCGTGTTGCGTCGGGCAAACAAAACTAATTTAGAAAAAAAAAATTGAAATGAGTCAAAGTCGAACTTGAGCTTGAGTTTCTGAAAAAGAAACAAAAAAAAAACCTTAAAGTGAGCCAACGTCACACTCGAGCTTTATTAAAAAAAAACTCGAAACAAACCGAAATCTAGCTCGACCTTGACTTCAAAACGAACCAAAGTCGAGGTCGAACTTTATAAAAGAAAATTCTTAAACGAGACGAAGCCAAACTCAAGCTCAAGCTATCGTAATTCAAATCCTAATAATAACAAACTCACGTGCACACGTGACCCCAACTCCCTCCTACATTCTTCCGTCCGATTCCGTCTGCAACCAAACAAACAAACTCTCACACCACCGTAACGCCGTCGTAACAAACTCCATCTCCACCGTTAACTCACTCTTAACCTATACATTCATTCAACTTCATTATTATTATTATTATTATTATTATGACTCCGAAGAAGCGATTCGTAACCGCTACATCCAGACGCCACATCTCGCCGTTCGTGTTAAAGTTTCTGATATTATTATCAATATTATTCTGTTTCGTAGTGTTTTTCGGAATGTTTACTCAATTTAGGTTTAAATCGGCGGCTAGTCTCACTGATTTCGGATATGATGAGTTGCGTATTGAAAGCTTTCGGATGAAGATAGCGTTCGTGTTCCTTGTTCGTGATAATATTCCGCTAGATTTCCTCTGGCATAACTTCTTCAAGGTTCGTACTGATTATTGGTTGCAAATTAGTGTTTATAAGTCTGTATGTGTGTTATTTAGCTACAGATAGTTTCAGTTTGTGCTTATTAGGTTTAGTATATAGTTCATATTGATGATTATTAGGTTTAGTGTATAGTTCTTGTTGATGACTCCGAAGATTATTGGTTGCAAATTAGTGGTTATAAGCCTGTATGTGTTTCATTAAGCTATAGTTGGTTTCAGTTTGCGCTTATTAGGTTTAGTGTATAATGCGTGTTGATGATTATCAGGTTCATGTTGATTATTAGGTTTAGCGTATAGTTCATATTGCGTTTTGAAAGCTTTCGGATGAAGATCGCGTTTGCGCTAATGTTCCTTGTGCGTGACAATATTCCGCTTGATTTTCTCTGACATAACTTCTTGAAGGTTCGTTTGGTTATGTATTTGTTATGTTAGATGATGCTGGTTACAATACGCAGCTTGTAATTCTGTATGTGTGTTATTAAGCTATAGTTAGTTGCAATTTGTGCTTATTAGGTTTAGTATATAGTGCATATTAATTATTAGGTTTAGTGTATAGTTCATATTGATTATTAGGTTTACTATATAGTTCACACTGATTATAATTGCTGATCATTTTGCCCTAATTTTGGAGTTATGAACTCAAAAGTGAGTATAAAGCTATAGTTAATTCCAGTTTATGCTTTTGTATTTCAATTTGATTGTTACGTTTAGTATATAATCCATGTTGATTGTTAGGTTTACTGTATAAGTGTATACCTCATATTGATTATTTGGGTTACTATGTATAGTTCATATTGATTATTAGGTTTCCTGTATAAGTGCATAGTTCATATTGATTATTAGGTTTACTATATAGCTCATGTTGATTATTTGGTTTACTATATGTAGTTCATATTGATTATTAGGTTTAGTATCTAGTTCATACTGATTATTAGGTTTAGTATCTATTTCATACTGATTATTTGGTTTACTGTATATTTCATACTGATTATAAGTGCTAATCAATCTGTCCTAATTAGGTTTACTGGAGTTAGAACTTACAGGGTCACAAAAATGCAGATGATTATGAAATTATGAACTAAAGTTCTACTATTGTCTTCTTATAGACAATGCTTGGAGATTTTACAGAATGTTTGGATAGTTATTACATTTTTTCATGTGTAGTAGATTTGATAGGTAAAACTACAGTTCATTATTGCTGATCTTTAAGGGCATATTGTGATACAAGTTTTATCTAATTTAATTTTGGTGTCTGCAGCCTTTAATATAGGAGAGAAATCTTAGAAAATGTAGCGTGCAAACTATATCCCCATGCCCATATGAACTTTGAATTCAAGTAATTTTTGGCCAGAATTAGTAAAATGTTTTTAGGCACATTATCGAGCATTTGAAGTTGATGAGCTTACAGAATGCAGATCCTGAGAAATTCTCAATTTACATACACTCGAAGCCTGGTTTTGTGTTTGATGCATCATCTACCAGATCAGCATTTTTCTACAATCGGCAGCTGGAAAACAGTGTCGAGGTAAACTGATCAGACTAATCAATGATTTCTTTGTTTTTTAAATGATATGATTTATTTAGAATCAGATAATTGGATGCAGTCAGATGCTTGAGTATTGAAAAGATGTAATTTATCTTACCATTAGATAATCAATTTTGTTACAGCTGGTATGACACTGATCTTTTGACTTCTGAATAATCAGAATACAGAAGCAAAGTCGGTTTATTACGACTTCAACTCATAATCAGATAAACAGTTTCAAATTCCGTATCCAAACACTCCCTGATATAGTTAACATTATGAATATTTTTAACTTGTTTATAGTAACTGTAGTTTAACCTTATTGTACAGGTGGGTTGGGGTAAGCCAACTATGATTCAAGCAGAAAAACTGCTGTTCAAAGCAGCCCTTGATGATCCACACAATCATATATTTGTTCTTCTCTCTGACAGGTTTCTTTCACTGAGTTTTTATATATTTATGTATGTGTGTGATATTATTACACAAACAGAATGTATGTAATGCTAAACTTGATTATCTATTGCCTTTAGCATGTTTTGATGAGACATTTGTATATTATTATAAGTTTATTTGTTTTTTTTTTCAGTTGTGTCCCGCTATATAAATTCAGTTACATATACACATATTTAATGTCATCTCCAAGAAGTTTTGTGGACAGGTAATTTTCAATGTCTAGGGGGAATATTAATTTATTTTATGTATAGTTTACATCCTGTGTTGTTTTCTTTTTCAGCTTTATTGATGCCAAAGACACACGTTATAATCCAGAGATGTCTCCTGACATACCTAAAGAAAAATGGCGTAAAGGATCCCAGGTTATTTTCACGAATATACCCTCCTATTACAAAATAAGATAAACTAAAACGAGGGTACAATTGTAAACTTTTTATAGGTTTTGGTGGAGTACAAATAACCTTCCAAAACAAAAATGCCTGTGAATCTGCTCATATGTTGGTTGTTTATCGATTCATGGGCATTTTTGTCATTTTACAAATTTTCAGACTTTAACAAAATTGATGGTTGAGTGATCCGGTAACACTATTTTAATATTTGGTGACTTATGCATACATTATTTCCCTATTTCTTTTCATTTCTTTTACTATTAACTTTAAACAGTTTGCATGTTTACTGATTACAGTGGATCACATTGGCCAGAAAGCATGCAGAGGTGGTTGCATATGATAATGTTGTTTTCCCGGTATTTAACAATCACTGCAAGGTATCTTTATTACCATTTAACAATATATTTGTTCTTATGATCTTATCTTTATTTCTTATTACCATGTCAATTTATACTGTTTTTGTTTTTTTATTAATAAATCAGCGGCGACCACTTCTAGACTTGAGCAAGGGAAACGAGTCTCTTGTAAGTAAACAAAAGTATTATGTTGTTTTACATGTAGAAGTTTTTATTACATTTTATCATGATTCCTATAAAGTTTTGACTAATATAAATCCACTTTTTTATTTATTTATTTTACATTATTATCATTATTATTAATATTAATATTTTTATTTTTGCAGAAAGAGCAGCAGCAACACAATTGCATTCCAGATGAACATTATGTCCCCACTTTACTTGCAGTAAGCGAAATATTATTAAATGTCCTTTAGCAATATTTTATATCCATTTGTTTCAGTTATTTTTAATAAGAAAGCATATTTTTTGGTTATTTGTTATAAAACGAATTACGCGGTTGGTCCTTATAGTTTACCCATATTACAGATTTGATACATAGGTTTCAAAATTACACTTTTAGATTTCAAAAATGTAACACATTTAGTCCCGGCCCTTAGATGGGGTTAACCTTTTCTTTTAAAATTTTCAAAATGACTAAAATCCCTTTATCTTGTAAGTATTAATTTAAAAAAATCATTGGAGGTGGGGCCAATAATTTATTATTATAATTTTAATATTAAAGGGTAAGGGTATTTTGGTCATTGCACACCTATTTAACAGAAAATTTAACTCCATATGTGAGCTGGGACTAAATGTGTTACTTTTAAAAAAAATGTCAGGTCTGAAGGTGTAATTTTGAAAAGCATGTATCAATTCCATAATTTTGGTAAGGACCATCCGTGTAATTCGTTTTTTTTATAATAATAGGCACACGCAAACATTTAATTATTATAACTTCAAAGTTCAAACAACAGAAATACATCCAAACACTATCTTATACAACCCGTTTTACTGTAACTCATAATATCCAAATGTAACTTTTAAACAACCAATAACAAAAACCCTAATAAATGCTTTTTATTTTGTTTTTTTATGATAAGATGCGGGGGTTTGAAGATGAATTGGCGAGAAGAACATTGACTTATTCTTTATGGAACCAGACAACTGAAACGATGAATACACAAGCCTGGCACCCTGTAACATTTAGTTATGCAAGTGCTAGCCAGAAAACCATTCAAGATATTAAGGTAATTAACCGCTTCAACTTATTAGTTTGCTTCATCATTTTTATATTTCATTTAAAATCATGTAGTTGGGTCGTGCAAGAAACCGAATAAAGAGAAAAAGAACAGAACACAAAAAGCAAAACCATTTTAAAAACTGTTGGTCTGTTTTTGAACTTTTGGTTTAGTTTTTTTAGTTATAATCAGAAAAGAAAATTACTGAAATATTTTAAAAAACCCTCGATCTGGTTTTTGAATTTGGAAAAAACCAAATTTTTTGGAAAAAAGTATTTGATTATTTGTTTAATATTTAAAGTAAATTTATAGTGTTGATTTACATATTTGGTTAATGAGCATTAAAATTTAAGCTCACACTGCGATATAATAGATTATTGGGTTCAATTCTCCCAAGCCCAAAAAACCAAAAAGAAAACCGACAAGTAATATATTTTATCAATTTATTTTTAGCCCTTACATCTTAGGGGGTGTTTGGGATACCTTATTTTACCTCCTTATAACTTTTCATTAAGTTAATAAGTTACAAAAGTGTAACTTATTAACTTTTCCCTTTCACATTAAAAGCAATCCCAAACACCTAATTCCTTTTCAAAAAGTTAATAAGGTATAAGTTGATGAAAATAAGCAATCCCAAACACCACCTTAAACTCGGTGTTCTTTTCTTATGGTGCAAGACTGCAAGGGTAAAACTGTCAAATTACATGCTTTTTTTTAAAGCATGAATCACAACTTTTTGTTGTGTAATTTGTAACCGCACTAAACATGTGCAGGATATTGACCATGTTTATTTCAAGTCTGAGAACCGGACCGAATGGTGTGGCGGGCATGGTGCTGGAGCCAGCCGAGGACCATGTTACCTTTTCGCAAGGAAGTTCACTCGCGGTGCCGCCATGCGTCTTTTAACCAACGGTGTGGTGGGTCCATATGATCCCGACACGTTGCTTCTAGACCGAATATAGGCTTGTCTTGTAGGCGGCAAATATGGAAGAGTTATAGCGGATGTATACCGAGTCGAGAGCATGTACATATGGAGGGTATTTCATATATGCCAGTTGAGAGTATTGCAGACCATCTAATTCCTTTAAATGTCAAAGGACATTATTCATTTGTTTAATTTTTTTTAATAATAAGATACTTTCACTAAAAGGTTGTGCCGGTAACCCTTTCTAAGCAGGCAACAAGTTGCGTTCACTAACCCTTTTTTATATAGCAAAACTAAGTCAAACACAGTTTACTGTTTTAACTTGCTTGTTTGTTATTTTTACACATTAGTATTCTAGATTCAATGCTATTATTTTATATTTTCTATGTTTTATTAGTAATGACTTTTAGATAATAATAATAATAATAATAATAATAAAAATAATATTTAGAGTTAATTTATGTGGAGCGCCATAGGAAAGCCATAACCGTCCATAGAAACCCCCCCCCAGCGTTATGGAGATCAAAATGGTCTCCGGCGTTACCAACATAGCGTCCATATGTGTGTTGAATTTATTACAGCCAGAGGGGCGGAGGCGCCATTGGGCGTGAATGCATGACCGCTACGGCGTTAAAAGTCAATAGGCAACCGCTAGCTTCTTATTTTTCAAGTGAACGTGAATGAGCGAATTAAAGGATGAGAGTTAAAAAGTAGATGATGATGATGATGATGATAATAATAATAATAATAATAATAATAATAATGATGATGACTTGTGGGACTCCGTTTTTGTTCTCTTTTGGTTTTATTTTAAATTTTTTGTTATATTTATATGATTTTTTCTGAACCTTTGTTTTCTGTCTATTTTTTGTTTTCTTTAGTTTCTTTTTTACCTTTTTATTTATCATGCATAAAACTTGGTTAGTATAGTAAGCTTGTTTGATTATACTTCCAAATTGGTTTTCCCTTTAATTAAATGTATAGTAAAAAAAAGACCTCACAATTAAGATAGAATGCTTTTGGATTATTAAATTGTATGTTTTTCTTTTTATTATCTTACTTCTTAGTTTTTAAGAACTAACAAATAGAAAATCTTATGTATATTTAATTTAAATGCATGATTTATTATTCTAGTGGTATGGTGTTTGTTCCTTTAATATAAAGGTGGTGAGCTCAAATACTTACAAACGCTCTAGCCTCACACCTTGCTTTGAGAACCTAAATATTTCGAAGCGCTTCATGCTTTTTTAAAAACCAATCATGTTAAAATAAAAAAAAAAATTATACCAGTTCTAAATAAACATATTAAAATTGTCGAAATTGACACCTCTTATCTGCTTCTCTATTGTAATTGGATCATTTTATTATAATATAAAAATACGAACAATAACAAGCCAAAAAAAATAACTTATGAAGAGAGCGGTATTCCACTCGACCACTTGTTAATCTTTGTCAAATCAGCTTTAGCGTCCTGAACTTTAAGATATACCACATGGCCTTATTAACGATGTTGGACATTATGAGGACTTAATGACAACCAAACAAGTGTAACTAATGAGGACACCTATAATATAGAGGATGAGTTGACATAAAACTTTGAGATGCTTGGTTATTCGTTCTAGTTTTGGCGAAATAGGTGAGATGGACTGGTTATGCAACAGGTTAAAATAGACCGGTTGAATTGCATTATTTTATTTTTATTTTTGTCTATTTTAAACTTTTTAAATAATAATTATTACCTGATTATAAAACAATAAACTCGACACACCAAAACAATTACGTTAATACTGATCGTTCGATCCTAACTCAACTCAATACTCTAAATAAATCTAATCAGACTTTATACAATCATCTTCTCTTTGAAGTACCTCATACGCTCTTGTTGAACCCTTCGACTCGCTACTAACCCGTACGCCATATTTGGTCACGTAAATGAACCCGAACATAACACGCTTCTATCCCGTTTTGACAATTGGCATTGATACGACTAAATTCGAAATCTAATCATAAATGAGTTCAGATATTTTTAGATCAAACATTTGATGAAATAAAATAAAATAAAATAGTTAGATATTTTACCTCAAATTTTAAGTCACATGCTACCAGTAATACTACAGTCAAAGTGTAGGCCTAAGAGAGGACAACTTAAAGCACATCATATATTCATATGATTCGTTTGCTTTTTATTATTTTTCTTCTTCACAAATGATAATACTAGCAACTCCATTGATTGAGCAGAGTACAAATTATTATGTTATGAGCTTCTTCTCTCTACTGATATTGTTTAGTCTCATCCCCCCTATGGATCACGCGATCGATCGAATTAGTGTGAGATCGCTCAGATCGGTATTGTACTGGTACCACACCGAAAAATACTGATGCCGAAAACGAGTAAATCCATATATTGAATGTTGTACCGAGTTTTCGGCTCAGTATAAGTACCATTGAAAATACTGAAGGCGGGAACATGAAAAAATGAATACCGGTATTGGTACCAGGGCCGGCTCCGAGAACGGTTAAAAATTTTTGGGCCGAAGGCGAAAAAAATTTTGGGCCCTAAGTAAAAAAGGCGTGTCTTGTTGGGTTTAACCAATTAAAATTTTAAATGGGCTTACTTGGTTACGATTTGATTGTGTGAAAAACCTTTTTTTATATAAAAATAGGGTTAAAATGTTTCAAATGAGGTTAGAACCCACAAACTTTTAATTGAAAGTCATACCCTTTTATCACTAAACCAAGCCATTGGTGTTTTTAAAAAACCAATAAATTAAAATGTGTTTGACAATCACAAAAATATTTTTTATTTTAGCTTTTTTAAATGTTAAAAAACAGTTTTCAAAAGCTCCAAATCCTAGCCTTTCAAAATGACTTTTTTGAAAAAGTAAATAAGCCAATAAGCATTTTTCAAACACAATCCCAAACATGCTCTAATATCGATAACGGTACCGATTGTGCTTGACTGGTACTGGTTCGATACTATACCCTATCCGAAATAAAAAAAAATCTCTAAACTACTGGTCCTTTAAATCCACTTAAACCCAAAAACAACATTCACATCTCACTCCACACACTCTCCATGGATCTCACCACTTCATCATTCTGCTCTCCAATTTCATTCAAACCTTCAACTCCACCTTCAAAACCAACCACCAACAGAATACCAATATTCTGTTACTCACAACCACCCGTGACGTCACCAACAACCACAACATCCCAACCCACATCCTCACTACCCGTCCGTCCAATCCCGGGCGGCTACGGACTCCCACTCCTCGGTCCGCTAGCCGACCGGCTGGACTACGCGTGGTTCCAAGGAACGGAAAACTTCTTTAAAAAAAGAATCGAGAGGCACAGCAGTACGGTGTACCGTACCAATGTGCCTCCCAGTTTTCCGTTCTTTTTGGTGAACCCGAATGTCATAGCCGTGTTGGATGTGAAGTCGTTTGCGCATATGTTCGATATGGAGCTGGTGGAGAAGCGGAATGTGCTTGTTGGTGACTGGATGCCGAGTACGAAGTTTACCGGTGATCGGAGAGTTTGCGCGTATTTGGATCCTACCGAGCCGCAGCATGAGCAGGTACGGCTCGGGTTTTACTTTTTAGGTTTTTCTTTAACCTAATTTTAACGGTGTTTGGTTTGTAGCTTCTTAATTATTAATATAATAATCATTAAGAGGCTACCTTCTTTTAATGGTTAAGAGGTAAAATGATTAAACACAAACTACCTCTTAACCATTAAAACCTAATCTTACCCACCGGTAGGTAACTATTAAATTATTAAATGATAGTTTATCTTTAAGACGTTACCAAACGGCCTCTTACGTTTAATTTTTAGGTTTTTTTAACCTAATTTTAAGGCTATTTGGAAACCTCTTTATGATTCATATAATCATTAAGAGGCTACATTCTTTTCATGGTGAAGAGGTAAAATGGTTAAAAGACAAACCCCCTCTTAACCATTAAAACTTAATCTTATCTCTTAACCTAACTATTAAGGTTAATAGACTCCAAAGACGCTATCAAACAACCTCTTGATTAATATGACCTATTAGTAGTTTATTACGCTTGATTATCTTCAATTTTTACTCTAATATTACACTCGATTATGTTTGATTTGACTTAATTTAACTTCGATTTTGCGATTTTGCAATTTGACTAGTTATTGCACTTGATATGTTCGGGGATAATTGATCATTTAGATATGAAATTATACTTGTTAGATCATTCATCATCTACATTCATAGAAAATTATAGTTGAATTGGTGCAAACGAGCCGATCCCGGGCTTGACTAGGCTCGAGCTAAGTTCGTTTTGACTTAAGAGAGCTTGAGCTCGAGCTCGGCTTGTTTATTATTTCTTAATTAATTTATGAATACATTTTTAGATATATTTTAGTAGTCTTAACTTAATGTCATTGGCTGATAATAATCTCAACTGAGTGTGTTCCCATTGATGGTCCCAAATTTTAAAAAATCTATGCGGTGGTTCCAAATTTTAAAAACCTAAACGACGTTAAATTTTTTTTAACGGGGGACCAATGAAAGTAGATTTTTTAAAATTTAAGTATGCTAGTGAGAACAAACTCAGTTAGAATTATCGGCCAATGATAATATATTTAAAGACACTTCCTCAATTATTATGATTATTATGAAATAATTTATGGTGAGTTTTTTCTTGTAATGAACTGTGAGATGTATTAAAGGTGTATATTTTTATATTAAGGTTGAATATTTCTATGAGTTGAAATAGTTGTCTGCCTACCTAATAATATCCCTCAATTGTTATAATTATTATGAAATAATTATGATGTATACCTCATAACAACTCAAGTTTTAAAATTATTTGATATATATAAAATAATTTGATATATATTTTAAGTAATGAATTATGAGACAAATTAAAGAACATGTGTATATTTTTATAAGAAAAGATAAAATATTTTATAGAAAAGTTGAAAACAATTGTATACCTAATAAGTTGCCAGTCAATCAGTTTTATGATTTTTGGTTTTTGGCATTGCCACATATTTGACATTTTCAAAAAATCCAATTTAGATTTTTTATTTTTGTTGTTATACATATCACCTTATCTTTATCTTTATCCCAGATGTCACAAGATCTCAACCTTGTGTTAGTATTTCCCATGTGCAAATTTAGGCAAAATTATTATTATTATTATTATTATTATTATTATAAAAGCTCCTTTAAAAGGAAAAATAAAAACAAAAATACATATGTATAAATATGGATCTATGTTTTGTAACACATGAAGATATTTGTTATAATTTATTGCAGGATTGTCACGATTTTGAAGGCCTAATCAAAATGAGATTTTATGGTCCTTTTATGACAATTGTGAAAACACACACACACACTTGGAACTGGTCTAGAACTCATGGCCTATAGCTAAACAACAAACAAGTTTATCATCAGATCAATACATAATTTTGTGTTTAATTGGCTGTTTATAATATATCTATATTAATCTTTTTTTTTAATTTTTGAAGGCCTTAATTAAGTGTGGGTCTAAAGCCCTTGTTTGATTTCGTTGGCCCACGGGCCGACACGAGAATTGTTTATTTTTTTGAATTTGAAAGATAATAATATAGTGGTCACAATTTTAGTTTTTGTTTTAGGTTCAATAAATGACTCATGTACACACATGCTATATAAATTTGTCTTTTAATCTCCCATGACTCATGGAGGCGCATGTAGGGACAAACATCCATGTGAATACCATGGTGATATAAAATACTACGTGTCATTGAATTTAATATTTTTATTTTTTAATTTTTTAATAATTAGTAAGTCACAATCATATCGCATCATTTGAGATGATTTTATTTTTTTAATTGACTTATTATAATTTTATATGCGGATAATTAACTCTTTAAATTTTAAAATACCTAAAATTGTCATTTTTCTAAAAGACAATAAATAAACACCACTGTCATACTATTGATATATCACTAACATCTCATACATGCTATACGGTGATAGGGTGTTGTATGGCTATATGAAAGAGTGAAGATGTTCAAATGGGTCATATGATAGTTTGAAAATGGTCATATGTCTCGTATAAGCGTCATAAGAACCGTATGATATGTTTGACTAACACACAAAAAAATAAGAAAAAGAAAAAAAAAACTGACAAATTCATATGGCCTTTATCTGTATGGTTGTATGACCTTTTTTTTGTCCCACCATACGACCCACATGATATGACAGACTCTGGTATGTAGACTTGATTTGATCTCATACATAGGGGTGCAAACGAGCCAAGTCGAGCCCCAGCTCGGCTCGTTTAACTTACACAGAGCTCGAGCTCAGCTTGTTTAGAGCTCTAATTTCAAAGCTCAAGCTCGGCTCGTTTACTATTTATCAATTATTTTTTATATAATTATAATTATTTATATATATATTTTTTCCATTATAAGTTTATGTATAAAATAATATATATTATTTAGTTATTTTTATTTATTTTTTCATAACATTATATATGTATTAATTAATAATTATTAAATATATATTCTAAAAAATCATATAAATGATAGGCTCGTGAGCCCGCTTGAGCTAGATAAGTGAAGCTTGAGCTGGTGCTCGTTTATTAAACGAGCTTAATTTTAGGCTCGAGCTCGGGCTCGGGCTCGACTAAGCTCAGCTCGATCGAGCTTTTTAACGAGCCAATCTAGAGTAGCTCGCGAGCGGCTCGGCTCTTTTGCAACCCTACTCAATACTGTCTATATGATGTGACAATGTACATTATTTTAGGTGATTGTATAAACTTGTATTTTATTTCACGATTATGGTTTAACTCGTGTTTAAAATGGCAGATCAAAGCCTTCGCAATCGACACGCTCAAACAAAGCTCAACCGTCTGGATCCCAACCCTAACCACGCTACTAGACGCAATGTGGGACTCCATCGAGCCACAGCTCTCCGCGGGTCCCGTCAGCTACATCATACCCATTCAAAAATTCATCTTCGCCTTCTCATCCATCACCATAGCCGGTGCAGACCCGGCTAACTCACCAGACATAGCCGAAAATGGCTACATCCGTATGGACCGCTGGCTCGCGGTCCAACTCCTACCCTCAATCCCAATCAACGCGCTCCAACCATTGGTCGAAATCTTCCTACATTCCTTCGCTTACCCTTTCTTTCTAGTGAGCGGTGACTATAACAAGCTATACGAGTTCATTGAAACTGAGGGCAAAGACGTAATTTCACGCGCTGAAACCGAGTTCAAACTAAGTAAAGACGACGCAATCCATAACCTTCTTTTTATTCTCGGGTTTAACGCGTTTGGCGGGTTTTCAATATTTTTCTTAAGTTTATTAAACGTGTTGGGAACCGATAAAACCGGTATCCAAGAAAAGTTACGAAAGGAAGTGAGAGAACTATGTGGGTCAGGATTGGGCTTCAGGTCCGTCCAAGAAATGGACCTGGTTCAATCCTTTGTCTATGAGACACTCAGACTGAACCCGCCCGTACCACAGCAGTACGGGCGCGCCCGCAAGGATTTTGATCTGAGTTCTCATGACGCGGTTTTTAAAGTGAAAAAAGGCGAGCTTCTTTGTGGGTTTCAAGCGTTGGCGATGAAAGATCCGAAAGTGTTTGATGACCCGGAAACTTTTGTTGCGGATCGGTTTACGGGCGAGAAGGGAAAAGAGTTATTGAGTTATTTGTTTTGGTCAAATGGACCGCAGTCGGGTACACCGACTGTGGCTAACAAACAATGTGCAGGAAAAGACTTTGTTACCCTTACGGCTACGCTATTTCTCGCACACTTGTTTCTTAGATACGATTCGGTTACGATAGACGGTACTTCGTTTACTGCTCTTGAGAAACCGTAAGCATGAGGAATGTGAGAGACCAAAAACCATGATTTGTTATTTGTGTTTTTTGAAGTGTTGAAAAACATGTTACCTTTGTATTTAAATAAATCTTTTTGTTTATTAAATGAGCATTTTATGGTCTTGATAGAATAAGTTTGGTTAATTGTTCAGAAGATACATAAAAAAATAGACATAATGTGGTACAAGGTGATAAACTGGGTCTGTTTGCGGTTTGACGGGTCCAACCTGAAACAAACCTGAAAGTAAAGTCGGGCATGTGACTCCAATCACAATATGAATATTCACGGGTTGACACGAACATGATCAGTTTAAAATGAATTTTATTTTATATTACTTTAAACTTATGACATAAGACACACTCTAAAAAGATAAAATAATAAAATGGGTTAATAAGCCAACCAACAAACTAATTGGGATGACATGAACACACCATGTTTAGATAAATATGTTTGTTGGTTCAACTTGAAATTGACCCGAACATGTGTGTCCAAAATTCGTAAACCGTTTAAACGTTTTAGAGAAAGTATAGTTACTAAGTTGAGACATTATTAACTGTAACACCAAAAACCCAACTTAAGTAAACTGTTATACAATGACATTAACCCAAAAACTTTAATATAAATAAGTCAAATGAGTTAAAGGATCATGAAATAAGAGTGTGATGTTTGGTATATTATTGAAATATGTGCTTATTTTCAACTTAATGTCCATTTGTTTGTATAAATACCTACTAGTTACTAACATTTTTCTGATATTGTATTTTTTATATGTTGTTGAGTTACTGTAGAGTGTAGACTGTTGGAGAATTATTGTGCAGATTGGCTGAATGGTCATTTATGGCTTGGATGCTAGCTTGGTCTTATTAGGTTTATTATGTATACTGATTGTAAGTTTAGGAATAAAATAAATATGTTATTACTTATTAGGTTTATTGGATTTTAATAATTCATATTAAACGGTATTGATCGATAATGATCTCAAGTCAGCTTATAGTCACTGGCGGTCCCAAATTTAAAAAATTTGGTCCCCAATGATCCCTCGTAAAAAGGATTTAACAACGTTATATTTTTTCCGAATTTCAAACACCCGAATTGAAACATTGTTTCGTTGTTTTGGAGCACCGTTTCAAACTAAATTATTTTTAACTATGGACCACAAAGGGCCAATTTTTTTTAAGTGAATTTTACATATATTCTCTTCCTAACATCATAATTACGTATTTCCTCAAACTTAAACAAACAATTACATATTTCCCATTCTATATTAAATTACCTATTTACCCCTATTTAAAATATCCCTTGCAACTAATAAAAAATTAAACTTATTAAAAAAACCAAAGATATAATAAATAATCAGATCATCTTCTCCAGTGGCCCACATACTTTCGGCCACTTCATCGTCGTCGAAACCACCACCACTCTTTACCACTTTCTCCGGCGAGTATGAATACTTTTACCATCTGAACACTTGATACCCATCAGTTTACAACAAAAACACAATTCGATTGATGAAAACCCTAATTCCACCTACCTCGTCCACCCCCTTTCATGTGAATCCACCGGTTTCATCCACCCAACTTCACTGGTGACGTCGATTCAGATTTGAAAAACAAGCAAACCGCAACTGTAGTGAAGAAAAAACATTTATATGCAATTTTAATTGTCTTTTTAAATAAAGGGTAAAATAGTAAATTAATAAGTTAATTGTAGTAAAATGGATATATATTATTATTATTATTATGTAATATATATGTTTTAGTAAGGAAATATGTAACTGATTTTTAGGAGTTAGGAAAATATGTAGTAAAAGAGTTTAGGTATGGTACACATGTAAATTTCTTTTTTTTTTATACCGCTTGTTGCAATAAATTAATGACTTGAAATCAATGTTTAAGAAATGGTATTTTACTCATACCGAATTTAGTTCAAAATAGTACAACCTGTTGAACCGAAATGTATCGGGAGTTCAACCGGGTTGAATAATTTACCTTGTAATTCCATATAAATAAAATTAATTTTCAACCCAAAAAATAACCTAAAAGTATATTAATAAACATCACACTTGAACCAAATATCACATATGAACAATGGTCGAGTCTGATAGAAAGTTTGTACTCTGTATACGAAATTAGTTAATTAGAAAAGATTTAAATAAACCAACATTGGATTTGCATGATACAAAATTGGTTGACTTACGAATCGTCATTTATCTTGCCTACTCATTTCAATTTTATCCGCTATGTTAAAATTCATTTTTCAAAAATACGGACAACAAAAAATATCAAAAATGTCCAGAATTTTAAAACTCGCTTTCCGGTTTAAACCCGTATTTCAAAAAAAAAGCCAGTAGTACAACATTCTAACAAACCGCCCAAAATACCGGACTCTAAATAACGTCCGCCTAACAAAAATCCAATATTACCGGTACGATATTCAGCAAACCGATACTATGGCTGTTCAAGAGTCGAGCCCGAGTGGTTTCGAGCTCGGGCTCGAAATTAAACGGGACAACTTAGTTATGCTCTAGCTTGATTTGAAGTTAAACGAAGTTAAGATCGAGCCAATGAGCCGAACTGAAGAGGTAGGTCCCAGCAGAGCCCAGTTGGACCCGCAAGGCTCACCTTGAAAAGGGACGTCTGCGCAGTTGAACCCGCAAGACTCCTTAACGGACGTCTGCGCGGTTGAACCCGCAAGACTTAACTTAAAGGGACGTCTGCGCAGAGACCAACTGGATCCGCAGGACCCACCATGCTCAGAGACGTGACATCCTTACGCAGTACGCAAGCTGTCCCCGCAGGAAACGCCTCCCAATGGTCGACGTACTCCGCCTGTTCCCGCAAGTAGCGGATACTAGCCATCAGGGAAGGCTACCCGCGCAGCAAGGCTACACGCACAAGGCACTTAACTCTCATAATAATTCAGTAATGTCACCTGAAAAAGGAATGAGCAAAGCCGGGAATACTCCCGCACAAAGCCGGGAAAACTCCCGCCCAAATGAGCCAGTCCGTACGATACTAGAGGATCTTTTGTACTGTACCTGACGAGGTATGGACAAAAGATCTGACCAAAGATACGACAACTCACTGACAACAGTATGACGAGCAGCACGCTCTTGTACTGTATGTCACTATTAGCCGCTGCCTACTCACCAACCTGTCGGAGCACGTGCATAGCCTGCAGTTGGTGGAAAAGGAATAGTACACAGCTGGCCTGGTCACTATCAGCCGCTGCCTACCCCCCAACCACCAGCATGGCACGTGCGTAGCCCACAGTTGGCAGAACAGGAATACTATTCAGCCGGCTGTACCTTCTTGGAAACCTACCTTCGGCTATAAATACTCCAACACCTTGGAATGGTAAGATCATCTTATATCTTATCTCATATCTTGATATATTACCTGATATATGCTCTAGTCATTCTCTTAATATACACTTATATTCAAGAGCAATCTAGTCTGATTCTCACGCCGGAGGGTGGTCACAAGGAGGTACCCCCCTTCTCAGTGACGAGCTCACGGTGTCTGTTTTGCAGGTTATCAGAAGAACCATCTTCGCTGGGTCTAACTCCTCGTGGGAAACATCTATTTAACCCCCAGATTATCCGTAATCTGCCTGGGGTCGATTAGTGTTTCTTCATTGGCGCAATCCGTGCATAAAAGCTAGAACTTAATTCTTTTTCAGTTTTCTCAAAACTTCTTGAAAGATGGTTAAAGTTACTCTGGTCCCAAAACCAACGAGTGACCAAGAAACCCCGGTAACCACAACCCCAGCTACTGGGGGAATACCGGCGACTACACAGTTTTTACGAACACTACACCGGTTACCCAAGCCGGGGCAAATGCAGTAAATTTTACGAACACTACCCCGGTTACCCAAGCGGGGGCAAGTGCAGTAAATTTTACGAACACTACCCCAGTTACCCGAGCTGGGGCAAGTGCAGTAAATAATCTTTCACTGGGATTCACCGATACCCAGTTAGAGAGACAACGAACGAGGCTCCCCCGCCAAACACTCGATGAAGTTAAAGCGTGGGCGGAAGCACGTCAAAAAGAATTCCAAGCTGAGTTGGATGAACGCTTACGTTCACTCCAACAAGCTGATGAATTCGGAGAGTACTTGGACGATGATTCGGAGGAATCCGATAGTGACGCAAACCCTCGTCATAGGGCGAGAGAGAAGCGTAAGGAAACGGACTCCCAACCGAGAAGGCATTTTGGAGAAACCTTCAAACCAAAAAACGCGGGTGGAAACCCACGTGACTTCTCCAAAACATTTAGACCAACTGCTGCAAATGCGGGAACGTCCAAATTTGCAAGGGACATTGCGGAAGCAATCGCCCCGAAAAGTGCCAAACAGATGTCCAACATCGGCACTTACGATGGTATATCTGATCCAGACGATCATTTGAACAGATTCATAGCGGGGGCAACCGTCAGTAATTGGACGGAACCTACGTGGTGTTACATGTTCCAAATGACGCTTGTTGGGCCAGCTAGAGTGTGGTTCGATCGTCTACCGGTCCACCACATCTACGATTGGGCAGACTTCCAGCAGAAGTTCAGCCAACACTTCAGGCAACAAAGAAAGTATACCGAAGAGCAATGGACAATCCTCAACTGCATCCGAGAGGAAGATGAGTCTTTGCTAGACTTCATCACTCGCTTCAACTCAAAGAAGCTAAGTCTGGGCACTATTAGCGAAGATCTTGTTCGCGCTGCTTTCATCCAGGGCGCGAAAGACCCAGAGCTCATCCGCACCTTAACGGGTAAAGATGGCATGCCGTCCACATGGGATGCCATCATGACAGCAGCTAAACGCTTTGCGGAAACGGAGAAGCAACTGGGTAGAGATCTCCCCCAGAGCACAAACCTTTACACCCAGAAAACAAGAGAAGACAACGTCCTTACCGCCCGACTAAACAAAAAGCGGAAGCTAGGCATTTGGCAGTCAAGGGTAAACTTTGACACCCCATCCGGCTTGCAACATCGGTTAGGCGGAAGGGATAACGTGCAGTCGAACCAGAACTCCAGATGGACGCCACTCACCAAAAGCGTCACCGAGATATTCGCCACTGAGAAGCTCCCATGGCCAAAGGCTCCAATAATCCGACATCGTCACAATGCTGATCGGAGCAAATACTGTGACTTTCACAGGACAAAAGGCCACAACACTGAAGAATGCACAGACTTGAAGGACATCGTCGAAGCATTTGTCAGAGATGGGACGCTCACGCACCTCGTGGCGTAATGAACGCTGAGCAGGCTAATGCGTGTAGAACCCCAGTTGGGGAAAACACGAATAAAACTGCAGCTTCAATGTCGGAGACTACATACTGCGTAAACAACGAGATTCCGAACCAAGTGCATATCGGCTCGAAAGGCTCGATGACACTCCCAAGAACATGGAAGGGAGCTCAATTACACAGTCTGCATGTAGATCAATTCCAAACTTGTAAAAGAAAAGGCCCAGAGCCACTTCTAATGGAAATGATTCTCCTTATCACATTGACGCTGATGGTCTTACATTTATACTTATGAACTTTCTACACTGATATGCCGGTCTTCACCGCATACATAAGTGGGGAAGTAAGTCGTTGCATGTGGAAGGCGGCAAAACCCGCATAAACACAAAAAACGGCAAACCTTCACGCAGGTCAGTCACAGGTAAAGTTTGGTCATCCCACTAAATGAAAGTGACGGTCTTACCCGCACAAATCATGATAGAGGAAACCGAACTAACCTATTGACAACCGCGCGTCGAACGGTTAATTTATTCAAAACACTGATGCCGGTTTTCACCGCATAAGTGTAAAGAAATCGTGGCGTGTGGACGGCGGCAAAACCCGCATACACAAAAAAAACGGCAAACCTTCACGCAGGTCAGTTATAAGGTAAAGTTTGGTGATCCCACTAAATGAAAGTGCCGGTCCTAACCGCACAAATCATGATAGAGGAAACCGAACTAACCTATTGACAACCGCGCGTCGAACGGTTAACTTATTCTAAACACATAGAAAATTTCTAACGAAAAGATAAGGAAAACCTTCACGCAGGTCAGCCATAGGTAAAGTTTGGTCATCCTACTAAATGCAAGTGACGGTTTTACCCGCACAATCATGATAGAGGAAACTGAACTTTAACCTATCGACAACCGCGCGTCGAACGGTTAACTTATTCAGAACACTTAGAAAATATCTTCAAGGAAAAAACGAGGAAAACCTCCACGCAGGTCAGATATAGGTAAAGTTTAGCCATCTTACTAAGTGCAAGTGACGGTCTTACCCGCACAATCACGAAAGAGGAAGCAAAACTTTAACCTATTATCTGCCACGTGGATATGTTAACTTATTCAAAGTACTTAAGAAATTGCTAAGTTAAACTACAGTATGCACAAGCGAATCATACATTGTTTATGCGGCAAAACAAGTGCCAAATTAAACTATATGCACGAGCAAGTCGTACAACGTTTATAAAGCAAGAGTAGCGGTCCTACCCGCATAAAGATTTATATTCCATAATAATTCAAGTATTACAAGAATGGCCGGGTATCTACCCGCCTACAAGAATATAAATCTATACAATGTAAACCTATCCTAACAGTGGGAAGGGATCTAAAGGTTCAAGCTTCAGGACCACTCCCTCCAAACCCACTTATACCCGCACCATCAGTTGGCTGTGGCGGTTCAAGGAAGGTCTTAAGAATAGTTAGCCCATCATCAGCAGCAGCAACTTCGTTCACCTTCTCCACCACCGGATGCGGGAAGGCGGCATACTGGTTCACTGCTTGGTCATATACAGCTTCAGTATCCACATCATAAAAAGGGAAGTTGGAAGGCGGGATGCCCTTCTCAACGAACCCTAGACCAAGCAGGAAGCCGGCCTTTTCCCCATCCTCATGAGAAGCGTTGAGGGCTGCGCTCATGGCATCGTCATAGGATGTGTCCGTGAAGACTCGATGCACAACCTACAAGAAAAAATACAAGTATCAAAACCTTTTCTATGTACAAAGAAAAGCGTAAAGATATTATGAAATTACGCATACCTGAGACAACGCTTCTCGAAGAAGCCATTCCTTGGCAACCAGAGCCTCCTGGAGGGCAGCTTGAGCTTGGTTACGGGCGCGTTCGGCTTCACTTTTGTTAAGGTTGGCGAGCAACACTTCCTTAGCAGCAGCCTCTTCAACGCCCTTTAGCTTCCGCTCAGTATGGTCAAGCACGCCCCTCTGGTCCAAGATCTCTTGGAGCTTCTTGGCGTCTTCCATAGCCAAGGCATCATGAGCCTGCTGGAGCCTCTCTAGCTTGGCTTTAAGCTCCTCATTCTCAATGCGTAGAGGCTCAGCAACAGCTTCAACCTTGGTGGCCCTCTCAGTTGCGTTCCGTGCAGTTTCCTTAGCCAGCCGAAGCTGTTCGTTAACAGCTTAGGCAGCCTTGGAACGGGCCTCGAGACGGGCCTGAACTTCAACTTCAAGGGCCTGGAAGGCCTTCTCCTTCTCCGCAGCAACGGCGGAGAGCCTCCTGTTCTCCTCCCGGACAGCCCGCGCTTGAGCTACTTCTTGGATACGAGCTGCTTTTAACTTGTCGTTTTCACGACAAAGCAGCTCGACGCGCGGCTGCATCCGGGCTAGGAGAATCCGGAGCTCATTTGTCAACCTACCCTCCTGGTAGCTTGACATCGCTTCCCCCAGCGCCCCCCTTGGGGCGGCGTGGCGCGCCCATTCGACGCATTCTACAGGCGTCCGAAGGGTTGTTCCTCGGCGGATGTTCCATCGTGGAACATACACTTCATTGGAATCCGACACTGCAAAAGCAAAAAGCAGTTAGAAAAAGATGATAATATATATATATATATATATATATATATATATAAAATAAATGCCAAAATAACCCTACGCACCTGTAGGGTCGACGACAGGCCTGTAGCCGCCAAACCCATCACCCAAACCTAACGGATATCCATCCAAGAGGTCAGGCAGATGGGAAGGAGGCAGAGATTGGCTTGACGCCCCAACCCCGGACATACCTGAAGGACCGGCCGTAGTCGCCGGCGCCGGAGGAGGCATAGCGGAGGCCGCCGCGGTAGAAACCAGCGGAGGTGAACTCACCGGAGGTGAACTCACAACCGCGGCCGCGGCTGTGGAAGAATCCACAGAAACACTCACCGCCGGCTCAGTGAAAGAATCAGTGAATATGGCACTGACAGCCGGCGGGGACGTCATCACGGTTGGAACAGTTGGCTCAACCGGGTGAGCAACTGAACCAACTGAAGCAGGCGCAGTCGCCTGGGTCATCGCCTCAGGTAGGTTGACCAAACCTACCGTCATGGGTCCGGAGGTGCTCCTCCCCGCTCCGCCCTGGAATGCGGTAGCATCCACGCCTGCACGAAGACAAGATATATAAGTATAATGGCGGAAAGCTATGTAGTTAAAGTAAAGGAAGATTATACTTACGGGTTTTCTTGAGCCTAAAGGTTCTGACAGGCGGGGACGAACCCGATGGAGCCGGCTTCTTCACGCCGCTCACCGTCGTCACACTGGGCTGCCCGGAGGTGACAGCCGTCTCAACCTCCGGAACAATGGTCTCGCTACCACTAGGGTTCCCCGCCGACTCCTCGCTCTGGGTTTCCGAGTCAGACCGGACAACCGGATCGGCAGTGGAGGCAACCTTCGCCTTGCCCTTCGTGCCAGTAGCTTTCTTTTTCCGCACCAACAAAGGACCATCTGCGGATTCCTCGTCAGAAGATGACAAGATTAGAGGAATTCCCGCAGAGGTTTGAGCATTGAGAGGACGAGGGTCAAAAATTTCTTTACCTGGCCGCCTGGCGCTCAGGATCTCGTGGCCTGGCGGGTAGACCTCCACGAACCGATCCACCGTTTGCTCAAGGATGGGCAACTCGTTCTCATCTAGAGCACGAGTACCCATCCGAGCGGGACCATCACTCTCCCGCGTCTGCAGGAGAGACTGCAAGTCGTTTCCTTCTGCAAACAAAAAGAAAAAACGGTTAGAACAAAAATCCTAAATTAACGGATAATATGAGGCATACCGTAAGGGACAGAGTTCAAACCGTATTCAAGGACGATGGGAATATGGGACGCCTCCTTCCACACCCGGCTCATCCCGAGCATCACCATCCCGGACTCCGCAAAGCGGTAAACCAGAGATTGGATCCGGGAAACCTTGGAGAACCATTCCGCCTCCTGGTAGTTGGAGGCGTGAAGGGCGGGGAGTGCTCTCCCATTCTTAAACGTCATCGCAAGGGGGACGACGCGAGCGGAGATATAGAAAAACTCCCGCTTCCACGACCGAAGACTGCGCTCGGTAGCGCAGATCTTCAAACCCTTGATCCGATTGACCAAGGTGTACCACCCCTGGATGCACCTCCAGGAGTAGAAGGTCATCAACCGATCAACGTGGGGCTACACGCCCAGAATGAGGCACACCCACTCAAAGTGGCGGATCTTGGCGATCGCCATCGGGTGTACCTCCGTCAGATGCACACCGTGCCTCTCCAAGACACGGTATACAAACTTCGTCAATGGGAACCTGAGATTCCCATAAACAAAGAATGCAGCATACACCCCTATTTTGCCCTTGGGGGCATCGTACACCGTCTGGTGTGGTTCCGGAAACTCAGGCCCGAACGGCTCGAGCATGAACTTCCGGACGATGTACTGAAAAAGCTCGATGGGAAGAGCACACTGGCATTCGCTAGCAGTGCTCTTATCGTCTTTATCAGACGTAGACGTCGGGATCTCGACGTGCACGTCAGATTCCTCGGCGGCAGCCTCAAAATCGTAAGAAGAAGACATGTTTTGGATCTAAAGAAGTGATTTCAGGAGAATGCTCGACAGAAAGTTTGAGTATTCGCCGGAAATCGCTTAGAAGAAGAAGCGTGAAGGTGTGGATTAAGATGCACCCTCTCCCCCTTTATATACTCATCGCAATTAATGCGATGAATTTAATGCGGAAGAGAGAGAAATCGCAGGTGCAATGAAACTATGACACGTGGCAAAGAGCAAGCTGGCAACAACTGTTGAAAGGACGCGTGCCATAAATTTCGCGGCCACGCGCCCGAAAACTCGCGCCCACGCGCCTGAAAAAGCGTCTGGAATGACCATGTACTGTCACGTCGCCATAACTTCTTGCACGTCGTGGAGCTGTCAGAAGAAACCGTCAGACCACGCTGACGTCCCTTCAACAGGTCAGACTGTTCTTATCCTTTCACCAACTCTTCGAATTTCAAAAACGAAATTCAAAAAAATTCAAAAAGATTCAAAAGTAAGCGGGATTATACCCCTTACCTTGGCAACCAAGTAACTATAAGATAGGTGCGAGTACAGTGTTAAGGCAAAACCCTTCACATACTTAGCACCTGCAGGGAATTGAAGCCAAGAATACCTCGGCAACCAACTATAAGACGGGTGCGGGTACAGTGTCAAGGCAAAACCCTTCACATACTTAGCACCCGCAGGGAATTGAAGCTAGGAATACCTTGGAAGTAAAGTAACTATAAGACGAGCGCGGGTACAGTGTCAAGGCAAAACCCTTCACATACCTAGCACTCCGCAGGGAATTGAAACCAAGAAGGATCTTCTGGGCCATGCTTGCGGAAACGGGAATGCCATCCCAGCATAGCGGGAACGTCGAGAACTAGATTGTTTGAAGCTCCAAGATGGAAGTGGTTGTTTAACATAATTGATCACTATGTTCAAAACTACCAAAACCTCATGGAGAATCTACACAATAGGTACTCAACGCTCCTGACTTGCGAGGAGGTTACAGACCTACCCGCATCATACCTAAAGATCAAGCAAAACAGTGGGAAATTCTGCACGTGACATTAGGACTTTCGCGGGAAGAATCCCCATGGAAAACCTTAAAACTAAACCCTTTTCAAAACCCCTTGCTTAAGTCCAAAAGTTCACCTCACTTATTAACAATTCATGAGAACATTGGACTGGGGGGACTTGAAGAGGTAGGTCCCAGCAGAGCCCAGTTGGACCCGCAAGACTCACCTTGAAAAGGGACGTCTGCGCAGTTGAACCCGCAAGACTCCTTAACGGACGTCTGCGCGGTTGAACCCGCAAGACTTAACTTGAAGGGACGTCTGTGCAGAGACCAACTGGATCCGCAGGACCCACCATGCTCAGAGACGTGACGTCCTTACGCGCAGTACGCAAGCTGTCCCCGCAGGAAACGCCTCCCAATGGTCGACGTACTCCGCCTGTTCCCGTAGTAGCGGATACTAGCCATCAGGGAAGGCTACCCGCGCAGCAAGGCTACACGCACAAAGCACTTAACTCTCATAATAATTCAGTAATGTCACCTGAAGAAGGAATGAGCAAAGCCGGGAATACTCCCACACAAAGCCGGGAAAACTCCCGCCCAAATGAGCCAGTCCGTACGATACTGGAGGATCTTTTGTATTGTACCTGACGAGGTATGGACAAAAGATCTGACCAAAGATACGACAGCTCACTGACAACAGTATGACGAGCAGCACGCTCTTGTACTGTATGTCACTATTAGCCGCTGCCTACTCACCAACCTGTCGGAGCACGTGCATAGCCTGCAGTTGGTAGAAAAGGAATAGTACACAGCCGGCCTGGTCACTATCAGCCGCTGCCTACCCCCCAACCACCAGCATGGCACGTGCGTAGCCCACAGTTGGCAGAACAGGAATACTATTCAGCCGGCTGTACCTTCTTGGAAACCAACCTTCGGCTATAAATACTCCAACACCTTGGAATGGTAGGATCATCTTATATCTTATCTCATATCTTGATATATTACCTGATATCTGCTCTAGTCATTCTCTTAATATACACTTATATTCAAGAGCAATCTAGTCTGATTCTCACGCCGGAGGGTGGTCACAAGGAGATACCCCCCTTCTCAGTGACGAGCTCACGGTGTCTGTTTTGCAGGTTATCAGAAGAACCATCTTCGCCGGGTCTAACCCCTCGTGGGAAACATCTATTTAACCCCCAGATTATCCGTAATCTGCCCGGGGTCGATTAGTGTTTCTTCACGAACCATGACTCGAGTCGAGCTAGGGTCGATTTTGGCTCGATTACAAAAATGATCAAATTCAGCTCAGGATGTTTCAAATCAACTTTTTATATAGCTAGTTATATTTGAGCTTTTTTCAAACGACCCACGAGCCCGAACTTCGAGCCCCGGTTTTTAAAACATTTGAGAAGAAGCAATCTTATAACATAAGACCCCTACTAAATAATAACCCACACCACACTGAACGAACCCAATGGACTTCGATACACCATCCGATCTCATAACCAAAACCCAGATCACATTCCGGACCACAGCCGGACTCTCATCATTCAACCTTAACGACACAACTCTGCCTTCGTTCGAACCGTCAATCTCATCCTTAAACCCTTCGCACATCAAATGCAAATTCTGTCAAGCTAAATTATTAAGAGGTTTAGACTCACTGGTTTGTGTTTATTGCGGGCAGTACCAGAAAACGGATCTTAACCCGGATCCGATTTCGTTTAATTCGACTCATGGGTATTCGTGGTTGCTTCAGTCGTTGAGCTTTAATGGATCGGTAAGGCTTATTATTATTATTATTATTATTAGTTTTGAAATTTAGTGGATTGTTGTGATTAAAGGTGAGGTTTTGGGCTAAAACCCAACCCGAAACCACATTTCTTGGTTAACGGTTTTCGGGTTCGACTAGGGGTGCAAACAAGTCGGGCTTGTTTCGATATCTATTTCTAAAGCTCGAACCCAACTCGTGAGTAGTTTTTTAAGCTGGTTTACTATTTCTTATTTAATTTTTATATGTTTGAAATGATACATATACAGGGGATGGTTCAGGAGAGGAGAGAAATGAGATTACTGTGAGAAATGAATATGGGCCGCTAGTTTTATTTTATGTTTTAAATGCTTAAAAATAAATAAGGAAAATATTAATGCATGCTCTCTCTCTTCAATTAATATAATTAATAAATATAATAGTTATCTCTTCAATTAATATAACTAATCAAATTATTATAATTGAAAAATAATAAGAATTCATTTACTTTTATAACTTATTTTTGCTCTCTTGATTTTTTATCCTACACAAGTACAATTTATTCATACATTAAAATTTCTTTCTATCTAAAACCAATTTCTTCCAATTTAATATATTAATATCCATCAACACGCAATTACATTGTGATGAACAGTACGAAAAACTATCTTACACGTGTTTGCATTAAATATCAACAAAAAAAGTACACAACCTACACAAAAACATATAACCTACACTTGTTCTAATAATAAGAAAACATATAACCTACACTCGAAAAACATATAACCAACACACAAAATTTAGCATCAATAAACTACGCACGCACACGAAAATGTATAACCTACACAGGAAAAACATATAACCTACACTCGAAAATTTTATCCTACACAAATACAATTTATTCATATATTAAAATTTTTTCTGTCCAAAACCAATTTCTTCCAACTCAATATATTAATTTCAATCAACACGTAGGTACATTGTGATGAATAATACAAAAAACTATCTTACATATGTCAGCATTAAATGTCAATAAAAAATATACAACCTAAACAAAAACATATAACATACACTTGTTTTAATAATAAGAAAACATATTACCTACACATGTATAGGATATGTGTATCCATAATTAGAGAGTGATTTATTATGGTTATATTAGTTGTATTAATTGAAGGGAGAGAATGCATTTATTGTTGCATTTATATTTTTTTTATTAAACATTTAAAACCTAAAATAAAACTAGTGGCCCATATTCATTTCTCACAGTAATTTCATTTCTCTCCTGAACTTAAACATATATATATATATATATATTTGTTTATTTCTTTTTCAATTATAATTTTATATATGATATTCGTGATTAGTTTTTCAAGCTCGTTTACTATTTCTTATTTAATTTTTACATATTTGAAATTATTTATATATATATCTATTTTTTTCTTTTTCAATTATAATTTTATATATAATATTTGTGAGTAGTTTTTCAACCCCGTTTACTATTTCTTATTTAATTTTTACATATTTGAAATTATATATATATATATATATATTTATATATATATATATTTATCTTTTTTCTTTTTCAATTATAATTTTATATATAATATTTAGTTATTTTTTTCATAATTTAAATGGATTAATTAATAATAATTAAATTTATATAAATATATATTATAAAAGGCTCGAGCTCTTGCTTGATAACTAAAGGACCTTTATTTGAGACTTGGGCTCGATAAGGCTTGGCTCGTTTCAAGCTCTTTATTGATCCAATCTTGAGTAGCTCGTGAGCGGCTCGGCTCGGCTCGTTTCGAGCTTTTTTGTTGATACGATCTTGAGTAGCTTGGGAGCCTAAACTCGGCTCGAACTCATGTGCAGTACCTTAAACGAACCTAAGCGCGATTCAAGCTGACATGAAGTACCTTAAATGAGCCTAGCTCGAGCTAACGTGTAGTAACTTAAAACGAGCCTCAACTCGCTTGAGCTTATATGCAGTACTTTAAACAAGCCAAAGCTTGGCTTGAGCTTATATGCAGTACCTTAAATGAGCCTAGCTCGAGCTGACGTGCAGTACTTTAAGCAAGCCAAGGCTCGAGCTTGGATGTAAAGCGTGAAATTAATACATGGAAGTCAAAATGAGTTAAAACGTAAAAATAATTGAACTTTATTTTTATCGATCTTTCCATACAAGGCTCAAGTTCAGGCTTGATAACTAATCGAACTTTATTTGAGACTCAGGCTCATTAAGGCTAGGCTCGTTTTGAGCTTTTTATCAATCGAATCACTAAGTAGCTCGTGAGAGGCTTGGCTCGATTGAACCCCTAGTCTTCATTTTCAAATGCTGCAATTTAAGATGATAGTTTTGATGATAATAAGGTGTTGTTTTGATGACCATTTTGTTCCTGTGTTTTTCCATTATTTCCCCTCACATACAGTTTAATTTGCTTTTAGGAAAGAATCGGGTCATTAGCCGAAGGAAGTGGAATAAATGATTTGCAGAGTCCTGCGGAAGACGAGTTAACTTTATCCGAACTTCTAAATTTGAAAATCTCATTGGAGAATATACCTGTAAAACTTGAAAAGAATATCAATATCAAAACCTCTGAAGATAACAGTCCTTTAAACGTCGATACGACAGATTTTGACAACTTTTTTACAAAGTCAAAGAGTGTGAATGTGTCGGATGTACATGAAGAGCAACCAGTTGCCAGAAAATCGGATCAAAATAAGACTTTTGAGGATCAGAGTTCTTTAAATCTCGATACAACTGATTTTGACAACTATTTTACAAAGTCAAAGAGTGCAAACGCGTCGGATGTACACAAAGAACAGCCCGTTTCCAGCAAAGCAGATCAAAATAAGATCTTTGAGGGTCAAGAAAGTTTTACATCAGATTGGAATGCAGAGTTTCAATTTGCAGATAACAAATCGGAACATGAAAAGCCTGTATCAGTTGACCCGTTCGACGGTGCTGAAGCTGACCTTGATAACTTCTTTACTAAGTCAAAGAACGCAAATCTGTCGGATGTACACGAAGAACAGCCCGTTGTCAGTAAATCAGATCAAAATAAGATCTTTGAAAATCAAGAAAATTTTACAGATGATTGGAACGCAGAGTTCCAATTTGCAGATAACAAATCGGAACGTGAAAAGCCGGTATCAGTTGACCCGTTTAAAGGTGCTGAAACTGACCTTGACAACTTCTTTACAAAGTCAAAGAATGCAAATCTGTCAGATGCACACGAAGAACAGCCCATTGCCAGCAAATCACACCAAAATAAGATCATCGAGGATCAAGAAAATTTTACAGATGATTGGAATGCAGAGTTTCAATTTGCAGACACCAAATTGGAAAACGTGAAGCCCGTATCAGTTGACCCGTTTGAAAGTACTAATGCTGACCTGTCGGCCCACATGGATGCGGCTTTCGGACCGACAGCAACCCGTGATTTCAAAAATCCCGATAATGCTTCCGACCTGTTTCAAGATGATCTCTTTGCCAACATAAATGAAGCATCTTTACAAGACGATCCAAATAATTCAACAACGGATTGGTTTGAAGATACCAACTGGCAAAAAAGTAGTACCAACGACACGGATACCATTAAAGATGATAACTTGTTTGACATTAAGCCGAATGTAAACGACTCAGTTCCGCCTGAAAAGTCAAATCTTGATAATTCAAACTGGTTTCAAAATAGTCAGTTGGCGATTGGCGGTTCTCGTGCCACTACCGATATTATGGCCAACAAAGACAACGGTGATGATGACGGTTTTGGTGATTGGAGTGCTTTCACAAGCTCAACTGCTAATCAAGATTCTGTTCAAGATTCTATCCAAGATTCTGTCCAATATTCTTGGAAAGGAAGCGGTATTAGTGAAAAGATGCCGGACTTAAATTTGTTTCAATCGGCGGTTGATTCACAGGAAGTTGATTTTGGCAACTTCTTGCAGTCAGAAGTGTCTACAGGAAGCAGGTAAAACATAATTTTAGGTTCTTGAAGAATAAAATAACAAAAAAACAGTTTTGTTTTTTTTTTTTGTATTCTTTAAAGTTCTGAATCATATAGAAGGGATCGTGAGAAACTAAAAAGATAAGAGAAAACTGAGAAAACTATTACTGACTAATCAATTTTTTATTTTTTATTATAAGGTTAGAAATGTCAAAAAGATTAAAAAAAAGTAAAAAATGAATACGCAGCTAATATAAGAATTCTAAGCAGTTAATGCGGAAAAATATCGGATATCGGTTGAGGACCGATATTTGAGATATCGGTTATCGCGGTGAGATATCGGTAATTTTAATATCATGTAATATATATATATATATATATATATATATAGCACTTTGACACTAACAATTCAGTATACTCTCCTACTATTAGCAAGTTATCCTTTTACAACTTGCAAAACACTAACAATTGTAGCAAGTAGGAATTGATTAAGACTCAAAACACCAGCATTAACTTCTAAAAGTTGAAAATTAAGACATAAAACCCTGATATCGGGAATATCGGAATATATCGGTGAAAAATCGGTCAATATCGCCGATATTATTCCTTTATAAAAAATATCGCCGATATTATTGGTACCGATATTTCACATGAAGACAGCACGGACATACCACCGAGATTGACTGCATAATATAAGATACATATATCCACCTCGCATGAGATACATACAGGTATTTTTGTATGAGATACATGTAGGTATTTTCGTGAGTTATGTATTTGCAACTTTGTGAGCTACATATGATACATGTAGGTATTTACGCGAGCTACATATTTGTAACTTTGTGAGCTGCATATATTTTTATATATATGGTTTGTTTGTTTGTTTGTTTTTTTAACCTTAAATTAAAAGAAATGAAATCTTAAAAAAACAAACTGATTGGTTGGTAGTAGTTTTTTCGGTTTTTCCTGTAACTTTGTGGTTTTCTCATAAAAAGTTTAAAACTTTACATGATTTTTTAATAAACAAAACAGCAATTCATTATTATCTTTACATGTTTCTTTTACATGTCCAGGAATGCTAATACCGAGGCTGGAAATACCGGGGAGGGTTCAAAGAATGATGAAAATACCCTTAATGCAACCACAGGTCCGAAAGATGATGTACAAACGCTGATATCACAGATGCATGACCTGTCATTTATGCTTAAAGACGAGCTTTCAGTTCCCTCAAAGTCCGATGATATTGGCACGTTTCATAGTTAAAAGACCAAGGCGAGACGTGTGTGTACATTTGAACTCGTTTGGTTTTTGAGTTCGGTTACTTTAATGACATTGTTAATCTTGTTGTACCACTTGTGTGCTTTTGAGTTGGATTATTAAGAGAATATATTGTATATGCTTACATATCTGCTTTATCTATAATCCACAAATGTGTTTATGTAACTGTGGCGAATCTAGAAGAAAATTCAGGGCTAACCTATATATATATTTTTTTAACCGCACATTCATACAGGATTGTTTGAGAATTCAAAACCCTCGAGGTCCTGTATGAGTGTAACAGTGAGCCCTATTTTTTTATTTTCCAAATTTTAAATTGGGTTTAACGTCTAACGAATCTAGTTGTTTATAACGTCATGTTTTACCCAACTCGTTTTGAATAGAATTTATGTCGAAACGTAGACTGGATTGTTGTGAATAAAATTTATATCGATACGTGGATAAAAGTAAGCACGTCGTAACAGAAGCTGATTGGTTTGGGCTACCCAATGTTGTCTTCCATCACGGGCGTATGAGATCGCCTTTTGCTATTGTATTACACTAGGTAACCGGTCTTTATTCATTACCTTGGGTGATTCATTAGTCGTTTAAAAAAATAAAAAAAAATAAAGCAAATAAGATCAACTAAATTAACTATACCAAGTTACCGATAAATGTATAAATACATAACAAGTAGAAATCCAAATTTTTTTCTTTTTCCTTTCTTTTTCTTTTTTTGAATAGAAGAAATCCAAATTCAAGATGAAACTTTCAGAGTTCACGGTTATATTTTAAAATATATATTATATTTTAATTTAATAAAAAATCAAATGAAATGACATGAAAAAAGCTTTTCATTTTTTCACTTTTCTTTTTACCTCGATAATTCAAAAACAAAACCCATTTTCTACCTTTTCTGCAACTACATATCGTCGGAAAAAAAATTTCTGATGAGATGTTTTACTTTTGCTATTTATATAATGTTTGCTTAGGGGTAACCTAATCTTCACTCAGGGGTTCCGATATATCAAACTTTTAAAAACAAATAAAATTTTGCACTATGCAACGAAAGTTTAGGGGTAACCCAGGTTACCCATGGATATAAGGTATATCCGCCCCTGCACCGTGTTTCTCTATCTTGGGACGAAATGTTACATTAGTTTTGATCCAAAATAAGTTCTTCAATGAATCGAAAACGTTCAATATTCAAATTATACGACATGCATAAATCACAAATAAGTACATCTACAACAATTGAGATGATCTTCTACATAACTAACTGTACAAACAACAAAGCCAGAGCTACCGATTTCCAAATCGTGGACAACGGAATCCCAAATTTTCCTTTACCGAACAACCCTTTCAAGAGATCCCAAAAGCAAAGTACCAACCAAAAGCTACAAAACATTTCTCCGAACCCGAATTCTATTACCTTCATCCAGTTTTCGCTATAGTCAACCTTAAACAATCTTAACATGCCGTTGATCAATGCTGTCAAGTTGACCAGTAGAATGACAACACCTGGCACTATCATGGTTGACTTGTCAAAAGTAAACCTACCATCATCATTTTCATTATCACCATCATTTGATTTGTGTTCCTTTTGTGTTACTTCAAAAACCGTGTCTGATAGACCGATGAGCTTTAGCATAACACTTAAAAATCCGAATAACCATGATGTCATACTATTTACTCTCCCCATTCTCTGTAAATTCCACCATGTACGAAGTGATGCACCTACACGTTTACACTCCCAAAGAACATAAAGATTGTAAATGACGAAAATACCCATGAGGATGAGAAAAGCTTGTTCGTCGATCTTGGGCAAGAAATGTGAGCCTGTGATGATAGAATACGCAGGAAGAGATGCATAACATAGCTCAAAAACTGAGAGGACTGGCCATGAACACAAAAGAAAATACGCAATGGCTTGTCGAAACCAAAGGTTTCCATGTATAGTAAGAAGTATCGGGTTTTTATCGGTGAATAAGACTTCAAAAAGGCCTCTGGTCCATCTTTTTTGTTGCGTCAATGAAGATGGAAATGTTGTAGCTGTACAACCAAGAAACGCAAGCGGGTCAGGTGAGGATATAGCGGATATCCATCCTCTCCCATGGATACCGAGTCCAGTTAGAAGATCTTCGGTTGCAGATCCGTAAAGCCAACCAACCTGAGAATATATTCCAGATTCTATTAGAGAAATGTATTAAATTTTACTATGCTAAAAACATATTTACTATATTATGAATGTTTAGCAAATTTTGATCATTCAAGGAATATACAAAGGTAAGTACATTATGCGATTCTCATGCTTAGATACCAATAACATTTTGTGAATCGCGAGAACTTCATAATGCATTTGTACCTAAAGCTTTGAATGTGATGTAACCACCTTTGTTTCTAATATTATGCACTACAGGTACATACATTATGTGGTTCTCCTGCTTCTCAACATATTGTTGGTTATAAAATAAATGACGTCTTATACTGGACAGAGAAAAGGTGTTTTTTGGGGGGGGGGTGTAATTTTTCTATGCATAACCTATACATGTTTAGCTGAACAACTAAAATTGAAATAAAAATGTATCAACAAATTTGTTTAAATGATATTTATGTACATAACATATACGTGTATTTAACAAGTATAAGATTTAAACACTATGAACCATTGATAAAAAAATAAACGACAATTTGGTCTTAATCGATCACCTGTGTACCCCAGGAGGTGCCATACTCATAGCTACTGCTTGCAACATGGATTGCAGCCTCAATGAAATTAGAGGGACTGCTTCGACGACTCTCGATCTTTGAACTTGATTCGGATAATATCCAAGCAGCTGATTCTCTTAAGTCAATTGATTTTCCGAAGATTTTATGTAGATATTCATTACTGATGATATTATCTATTAACAAAAGAAACACATGAAGAGTTAAAACAAGGTTTAGACATGTATTTACAATCCAACATGTATTTACATACCGGATTTTATTCTATCGTTCGGAGATGAACCATAAATAACCTTTCGTCGGTGAAAACAATTTGTTCCTGCGTAGAGTGTCCCTTGAATCGATGACATTCCATTTAAAAGATACTGATTTTAACATGAAATTAAGAAAAATAAATTTAGTTAGCTCTGATGATTTTATAAGACAACAAAAGCGAATATAAGCACAAAAAGATTAGCGAATTGATTCCCCAACGGGTCGTCCTTCAATCCATCGTAAAATGCTTGAGGAAACTGGAAAAAAGCACAGTTTTCTTCATCCTTGATACCAAATACCATACACATTGCATGAAGAAAAACTTGTGGATTATTCGCATACATATCGCAATCTAGATTTAGCATTAGAGGTGCATTTGTCATTACTCTAGAGACTCTAGTCTGCTCATCATTTAATAAAGGTTAAAAAACTCCACACACATTAATAAATAACGCACTTATATATTTTAAGGGGTGAGATCCGATACAAGTTAAATTCAAGTAGAGTAATCACACTAGTTCAAAAAATGTAAAGTTATAATAAATTTTCTAGCAATAGCATAATTACTCTAGTTATTTATGCGCTTAACATGTTAAATCTGTTTGTATTTGATTCTAACACTATATTTGAAAGCAGGGGCGGTGAAACAAAAATAAAGGCGACTAACCAAAACGTTCATAGCTCCGGCTTTGTAATGATGATGATGCTTGGGGCTCTTCTCTCTTGAGATGTATATTACATGAGGCAGATCGGTTGAAGTACGCTCTTTGTTCTCCGATATAACCTACAAAGTTAATGGAACATAAATCCTAGTTTGCCACTATGAGGACCACATTCCAAACTATGAAAAATGCCTTGGTCTTGAGTTCAAATTTGTTGCATAATCTTGGAGCTTAAATAACACTTTAAATTTATTTTTTTCGTAATTTAGTAAGTATTTTCAGATTCAAAGAACTATTCCAATACTGAATGCCGTTACTCGTTACCCCTCCCCCCTCTTTCTCCATGAAGAAACACTAAGTGACCCGGGGCAGATTATAGATAATCATGGGGTTAAGTAATGTTTCCCACGAGGATGAGGTTCAGCAGAGAAGATTGTTCTTCAGATGACCTGCAAAACAGACACCGTAAGCTCGTCACTGAGAAGGGGGGTTCCTCCTTGTGACCACCCTCCGGCGTGAGAATCAGACTAGATTGCTCTGAATATAAGTGTATATTAAGAGATTGCTAGATAAGATGAGATATCAGATGATGTCCTTACCATTCCCAGGTGCTGGAGTATTTATAGCCGAAGGTAGGTTTTCTAGAAGGTACAGCCAGCTGAATAGTATTCCTGTTCTACCAACAGTGGACTACGCACAGGCCATGCTGGTTGGTGGATAGGCTACGGCCGACAGTAACAAGGTCGGCTGTACACTGTTCCTGTACTGCCGGCTATGCACTGTTCCACCAACTGTAGGCTGCGCACGTCCTATAATAAGGGTTGGTGAGTAGGCAGCGGCTAATAGTGAAACAGTACTAGAGGGGGCTCCTCCTCGTACTGTTGTCGGTGAGCTGTCACCCGTGATTGGTTCATGGGCTGTTCTGGTCAGATCGTCTGTTCTGCCCATACCTTAGTAGGTATAGTACAAAAGATCTTCCAGAAGCATATGGACTGGCTCATTTAGGCGGGAGTATTCCCGCCTTGCTCATTCCTTCATGTGACTACTGAAGTAGCTAGTGCCTTGTGCGTGTAACCTTGCTGTTAGTGTGGGTAGCCTTCCCTGATGGCTTGTATCCGCAACTGCGGGAACAGGCGGGGTACTTCACCATTGGGAGGCTTTCCCTGCGGGTACAGCTAGCGTACTGCGGGTAAGGTTTTCTCTGAGCATGGTGGGTCCTGCGGGAGCAGTTGGTTGTTGCGCAGACGTCCCTGTTCAAGGTGAGTCTTGCGGGTCCAACTGGGCTCTGCTGGGACCTACCTCTTCAAGTCCCCCAGTCCAATGTTCTTCTCATGAATTATTAATAAGTGAGGTGAACTTTTGGACTAGCAAGGGGTTTTGAAAAGGGGTTTTTAGTTTTTAGGTTTTCCGTGGGGATTCTTCCCGCGGTTTTCCTGATGTCACGCAGAAATTCCCGACTTTTCTGCTTGATCTTTGGGTATGAAGCGGGTAGGTTTGTAACCTCCTCGCAAGTCAGGAGCGTTGAGTCCCACTTGTGTGGATTCTCCATGGGGTTTTGGTAGTTTTCAACATATTGATCAATTATGCTAAAACCACCAATTCCACCTTGGAGTTTCAAACAATATAGTTCTCGACGTTCCCGTCATGCGGGGATGTTATTCCCGTTTTCGCAAGCATGGCCCAGAAGATCCTTCTTGGTTTGAATTCCCTGCAGAGTGCTAAGTATGTGAAGGGTTTTGCCTTGACACTGTACCCGCACTCGTCTTACGGTTACTTTACTTCCAAGGTATTCCTGGCGTCAATTCCCTGCGGGTGCTAAGTATGTGAAGGGTTTTGCCTTGACACTGTACCCGCACTCGTCTTACGGTTACTTTACTTCCAAGGTATTCCTGGCGTCAATTCCCTGCGGGTGCTAAGTATGTGAAGGGTTTTGCCTTGACATTGTACCCGCACCCGTCTTATGGTTACTTGGTTGCCAAGGTAAGGGGTATTTTCCCGCTTACTTTTGAATCTTTTTGAATTTTTCTGAAATTCGAAGAGTTGGTGAAAGGATAAGAACAGTCCAAACCTCTGAAACGTCGTGCGACGGTTTCTTATGACTGTGTCAGGACGTGCAGGAAGTTATGGTGACGTGACAGTACATGGTCATTCCAGACGCTTTTTCAGGCGCGTGGGCACGATTTTTCGGGCGCGTAGCCGCGAAATTAATGGTATGCGTCCTTTCAACAGCTGTTGCCAGCTTGCTTTTCGCCACGTGTCATAGTTTCATTGCACCTTCGATTTCTCTCTCTTCCGCATTAAATTCATCGCATTAATTGCGATTAGTATATAAAGGGGGAGAGGGCTCTTTGTAATCCACACTTTCACTCTTCTCTTCATCTTCAAAACGATTTCCGGCGAATACTCATCTTTTCAGTCGAGCATTCCCTTGAAATCGTTTTCTTCTTTCATCTGCAAGATGTCTTCACGTGATCTCGAATCTACAGCCGATGACAAGAGTACTGCTGGCGAGTGCCAGTGTTCTCTGCCTGTCGATCTGTATCAATACATCGTCAGGAAGTTCATGCTCGAGTCTCTCGAGCCTGAGTTTCCTGAACCCCATCAGACGGTGTATGATGCCCCCAGAGGCAAGATCGGGGTATATGCTGCATTCTTTGTCTATGGGAATCTTAGGTTCCCATTGACAAAGTTTGTTTACCGTGTCCTTGAGAGGCACGGTGTACACTTGACCGAGGTGCACCCGATGGCGATCGCGAAGATTCGCCACTTCGAGTGGGTGTGCCGGATTCTGGGCATTGAGCCCTATGTGGACCGCCTGATGACCTTCTACTCTTGGAGGTGCATCCAGGGGTGGTATACGTTGATAACCCGGATCAAGGGTTTGAAGATTAGAGCAACCGAGCGCAGTCTTCGCTCATGGAAGCGGGAGTTCTTCTACATCTCCGCTCGCGCCATCCCCCTTGCCATGAAGTTCAAGAATGGGCAAGCACTTCCCAGCCTTCACGCCTCCAACTACGAGGAGGCGGAATGGTTTTCGAAGATATCCCGAGTCCAATCTCCGGTTTACCAGTTTGCGGAGTCCGGGATGGTGATGCTCGGGATGAGCCGGGTGTGGAAGGATGCGGATGCGCGAAAGATCCCGATCGTCCTCGAATACGGTTTGAACTCTGTTCCTTACGGTATGATCTGTTTCTTTTTGTTGATTTAGAATTTCTTCTAACTTCTTTCCTGTTTATTTCAGAGGGGAACGACTTGCAGTCGCTCCTGTACCCGCGGGAGGCTGACGGTCCCGCTCGGATGGGTACTCGCGCTCTAGACGAGAACGAGTTGCTCATCCTAGAACAAACGGCGGATCGGTTCGTGGAGGTCTACCCGCTAGGCCACGAGATCCTGAGCGCCAGGCGGCCAGGTAAGGCGCTATTCAACCCTCGACCCCTCAATGTTGAAACCTCTGCTGGAATTCCTCTAATCGTATGTTCTGATGAGGAATCCGCAGATGGTCCTCCGTTGGTGCGGAAGAAGAAGGCTGCCGGCGGGAAGGGGAAGGAGAAGGTGGCCTCCACTGCCGATCCGGTGCCTCGGTCTGATTCGGAGACCGAGAGCGAAGAGGTGGCGGGGAATCCCGGTGGTGATAAGACCACCGCCCTGGAGGCTGCGACGATTGTCACCTCCGGAGAGCCCAGGATGACAACGGTGACCGGCGTGAAGAGGCCGGCTCCATCGGGTTCATCCCCGCTCGTCCGCACTTTCAGGCTCAAGAAAACCCGTAAGTACAAACTTCCTTTATCTTTAACTTCATAGTTTTCCATCATTAATACTTATCTTCTTTGTGCAGGCGTGGATGTTGAAGCATTCCAGGGTGGAGCGGGGAGGAGTACCCCTCCGCCCGTGACGGTAGGCTTGGTCAGCCTACCTGAGGCGACGACCCAGGCGGCTGCGCCTGCTTCCACTGGTTCAGTTGCTCATTCCATTGAGCCAACTGTTCCAGTTGTGACGACATCACCGCCGGCTGTCAGTGCCATCTTTACCGCATCTTTCACTGAGCCGGCGGTTACCTTTGCTGCGGACTCCGCAGCGGCGACCGCGGCGGACTTCACCATGCCTCCTCCGTCATCGGCCTCGACGGCCGATCCTTCAGGTATGCATGGGGCTTCTCGCCAACCTCTGCCTCCTTCCCATCTACCTGACCTCTTGGACGGATTTCCCTTGGGTTCAGGTGACGGGTTTGGCGGCTATCGGCCTGTTATTGACCCTACAGGTGCGTAGGGTTCTCTTGGCCTATTATATATATATATATTTTTTTTTTATATATCATCTTTTCCTAACTGCTTTTTGTTTTTTGCAGTGTCGGATTCCAATGAAGTGTATGTTCCACGATGGAACATCCGCCGAGGAACAACCCTTCGCACCCCTGTGGAATGCGTGGATTGGGCTCGTCACGCAGCTCCCAGTGGTGCGTTGGGGGAAGCCATGGCTAGCTACCAGGAGGGTAGGCTAACCAATGAGCTTCGGGTTCTCCTGGCCCGGATGCAGCCGCGCGTCGAGCTGCTTTGTCGTGAAAACGACAAGTTAAAAGCAGCTCGCATTCAAGAAGTGGCTCAGGCGCGGGCTGTCCGGGAGGAGAATAGGAGGCTTTCCGCCGCGGCTGCAGAGAAGGAGAAGGCGTTCAAGGCCCTTGAAGTTGAGATTCAGGCCCGTCTCGAGGCCCGTTCCAAGGCTGCCCAAGCTGTTAACGAACAGCTTCGGCTGGCTAAGGAAACTGCTAGGAACGCAACTGAAAGGGCCACCAAGGCTGAAGCTGTTGCTGAGCCTCTACGCCTCGAGAATGAGGAACTTAAAGCTAAATTAGAGGCGCTTCAACAGGCTCATGATGCCTTGGCGATGGAGGACGCGAAGAAGCTCCAAGAGATCCTGGACCAGAGGGGCGTGCTTGACCACACTGAGCGGAAGCTAAAGGGCGTCGAAGAGGCTGCTGCAAAGGAAGTGTTGCTTGCCAACCTTAATAAAAGTGAAGCCGAACGCGCCTGTACCCAAGCTCAAGCCGCCCTCCAAGAAGCTCTGGTTGCCAAGGAATGGCTTCTTCGAGAAGCGTTGTCTCAGGTAAGCTTTTCATGTCATTACGCTTTTCTTTGTAAATAGAAAAGGTTCTGATACTTGTATTTTTTCTTTGTAGGTTGTGCATCGGGTCTTCTCAGAGACGTCTTATGACGATGCTATGAGCGCAGCCCTCAACGCTTCTTATGAGGATGGGGAAAAGGCCGGCTTCCTGCTTGGTCTAGGGTTCGTTGAGAAAGGCATCCCGCCTTCCAACTTCCCTTTGTATGATGTGGATACTGAAGCTGTTTATGACCAAGCAGTGAACCAGTATGCCGCCTTCCCGCATCCGGTGGTGGAGAAGGTAAACGAAGTCGCTGCTGCTGATGATGGGCTAGCTATCCTTAAAGCTTTCATTGAACCACCACGCTCTACTGATGGAGCGGGTCCAAGTGGAAGTGGTCCTGAAACTTGATTCTGAAGATCCCTTTCCACCATTAGCGTAGATTTTTGCTTTTGTATAGCTATCTTTGTAATATTTGAATTTGATGGAATAAAGATTGTGTTAGTTCTTTGCCTTGTTTATTTTACGCATGCTTTGATCTAACTTAGCAATTTCTTTAGTACTTAGATAAGTTAACTTTTTAACGTGGCAAATTATAAGTTTGTTTCGCTTCCTCTTTCATGATTGTGCGGGTATGACCGTCACTTACACTTAGTAGGATGGCTTAACTTTACTTATATCTGACCTACGTGGAAGTTTTCCTCATCTTTTCCTTTGAAATTTTCTAAGTTTTCCTCAGAATAAGTTAACCTTTGGACGTCGTAGATGATAGGTTGAAGTTTTGCCTCCTTGTTCGTGATTGTGCGGGTAAGACCGTCACTTGCACTTACAAGGATGGCTAAACTTTACTTACATCTGACCTGCGTGTAGGTTTTCCTTAAAACTTGAAATTTTTACCGTGTGTTTATGCGGGTTTTGCCGCCTTCCACACGTAACGACTTACTTCTTCCCCTATTTATGTGGTGAATACCGGCACATCAGTGTGGGAAGTTTATAAGTATAAAGGTAAGGCTATTAACACATTGTGAAAGGAGAATCATTTCCATTAGAAGTGGCTCAAGGCCTTTTCTTTACAAGTTTGGAATTGATCTACATATAACATTTGCGTAATTGAGCTCCATTCCATGTTCTTGGGATGGGAGTGCCATTGAGCCTTTCGAGCCGGTGCGCGCCCTTTCCCAGAACTTCTTTGATAAGGTATGGCCCTTCCCAGACCGGGGCCAGCTTTCCTGGGCGTTCTTGGTTCGAAGCCTCGTTGTTACGCAGTATGTAGTCTCCTACATTGAAGTTGCAGAGTTTTACCCGCGTGTTGTAGTACTTTTGCATTTGTCGCTTGTAGTTCTCTTCACGCACTGCGGCTAAGTCTCTGCGTTCCTCGGTTAGCATAAGATCTAACCGTCTTTCCGCATCATTGTCTTCTGGCTGAATCAAGACCCTTGGTGAGGGTAAACCAATTTCGACCGGGACCATGGCTTCAGTGCCATAAGTGAGGCTGAACGGGGTTTCTCCCGTACTGGCCTTTTTCAGCGTTCTGTTTGCCCAAAGGACGTGCGGAAGCTCGTCCACCCAGCCGGATCTGTGTTCCAAGAGTCTCTTCTTTATGCCTTCAACGATGCTCTTATTTGCTCTTTCCACCTCACCATTACCTTGCGGGTGTGCCACTGAGGTAAAGGTGTGGGTGATTTGAAGTTCTTTCAGCCACTGTTGTAGCTTCTTGTCAGCAAAGTTGGTGCCGTTATCGCTCACCAAATTCTGTGGAAGTCCAAAACGACAAATAATAAATTCCCAAATAAATTTTTTGATATGTTTCGCGGTTGTTTGGGCTAAGGGTTTTGCTTCTATCCACTTGGTGAAGTAGTCGATGGCTACCACTAGGAACTGAACATTTCCTGCTGCTGTAGGAAATGGGCCTGTCACATCGATGGACACTTCTGAAATGGCCATGAAAAGGTGACTGGAACAAGTTCATTCTTCGGGCGGTGCGTGTTGGGTGCGTAAAGCTGGCAAGACCTGCATTTTCTGATGTATGCTAGCGCATCCGTATGCATCCCCGGCCAAAAGTATCCTGCGTTGTTTAGCTTAGCTACAACAGCGCGGGGACCTGCGTGTACTCCACAGATGCCTTCGTGTACTTCCCTTAGGAGGTAGTCAGCATCTTGGTTGTCCACGCATCTTAAAAGTGGGCCAAGAAAGTTACGTCTGTAAAGGATGTCATCGATGAGTTGATAATTCAGTGCTTTACAGCGTAGTTTTCTTGCCTGTGTTTTTGACTCTGGTAGTGTACCTGCCGCAAGGTATTTTATTATTGGTGTCATCCACGTTTCTTTGCCGGTTTAGATGACACAAATTTCCTTGTGCGGGACCGAAGGTGTCTCGAGGAGTTCAATGCGGATGTCCTTTCCTAAGTGGGTGAAGGCTAACGATGCAAGCTTGCTTAACGCATCCGCAGATTTGTTTTCACTTCGCTTGACGTGTATGACTTTGCAGTCGTTGAAATCGCGCATAAGGGATTTTGCTTGTGCGAGGTACAGGGCCATTGTGTCGTTCACGGCCGTGTACGTCCCGTTGATTTGATTGGCTACTAACATGGAATCCACGTGGGCTTCCAAGTGTTTCACTCCCATCTTACGCGCAATTCTCAGCCCAGCCAAGAATGCCTCATACTCGGCTTCGTTATTCGTACTTGGAAAATCCAGTCGAATAGCGTAAGTGTATTCTTGGCCTGCTGGGTTGGTTAGTTTCAGCCCTTCGCCTGAACCCTCGTTACTGGCTACTCCATCAGTGTAGAGTCGCCAGACATCATTGATGTCTTGTGCTGGAGAGGGTTGAGCCTCTTCCTGGCACTCTTTTTCCCGCGATGCAGGCACTTCTGCAATAAAGTCGGCCAAAACCTGGCCTTTTATGGCTGGTCTTGGCTTATACTTTATCGCGTACTCCCCCAACTCAATTGCCCATTTGGCTAGGCGTCCTAATAACTCGGGTTTGCCTAGAACGTTTGCAAGTTTGAAGTTGGAGAGAATGGTGATTGGGTGACCCTGGAAATATCGTCTTAACCTGCGTGAAGCGTGTATAAGTGCTAAGACTAATTTTTCGAGGGTAGAGTACCGGGTTTCTACGTCTGTTAGGATACGACTGACATAATAGATTGGCATCTGGATGCCTTTTCGCTCTACTAGCAGGACTGCCCCGGTTGCTCTATCTGTTGCGGAAAGGTATAGGATTAACTCCTCTCCCGCTTTTGGTGCTGTGAGCGTTGGGAGTTCGATCAAGCGTGAACGAATCTCCTGAAAAGCTGCTTCCGCTTCTGGTGTCCAGCGAAAGTGCGTTTTCTTTAAACAGTTTCTCAACGTTGACACGAAGGGAAACGACTTATCCGCGTGGTTTGCCAAAAAGCGATTAAGTGCCACTAGTCGTCCATTCAGTGTCTGAGCCTGTTTGATGGTAGTAGGTGATTCCATTTTGATAATGGCTTCGACCTTTTCAGGGTTCGCTCTGAAGCCATCTTTAGTGACGATGACCCCCAAGAACTTCCCTTCTTCCATTCCAAAGGCACACTTGCTCGGGTTGAGCTTCATGTTTATCTTCCTGAGCGTGTTGAAAGTTTCTTCGATGTCTTTCAACATCGCTTCTGGGTCAGGGCTTTTGATGACCAAGTCATCCATGTAGACTTCCAAGTTCCTCCCAATTTGGGCATGAAACTGGTTGTCCATCAGGCGTTGGTATGTGGACCCGGCATTCTTAAGTCCGAATGGCATCATTTGGTAACAAAATGTGCCATCGGGCGTCCGAAAACGATTTTGTCCTGATCATCAACGGCCATGTGGATTTGATGGTACCCTTTATACGCGTCCAGGAAGCATTTAAGGCGGAACGGTGCCAACGAATCCACCTTAAGATCAATTTCGGGTAACGGATAACAATCTTTGGGGCATGCTTTGTTCAAGTCCTTGAAATCTATGCATATGCGCCATTGTTTGTTATTCTTCGGTACCATAACGGGATTTGCAACCCATGTTTGATATCTATTAACACGTACGATGCCTGTGTCAAGGAGCTCCTTGACTTGGGTTCTACACGCGTTAGTTTGTTCTGGCCCCATTACTCTGCGCTTTTGTACGATTGGCGTAACAGCCGGATCGCATTTGAGCTTATGCTCTGCCTTACTTCGGGGTACACCAGTCATGTCAGCTGGTGTCCACGCGAAGATGTCAGCGTTTTTCTGTAATAAGCACTTGAGTAAGGTGCGTGTGGGATCAACAACTGTTGGGCCAATGGAAATGGCCTGGTCAGGGTACTTGCCGTTGAAGGCCCATCTTTCTGGTTCGGTGATGGTTGGTTTAGCCATCTTTGGTTTGGGTTTAGATGAGACAGATGCGATGCATACCTGGGGAATGCCGGTGATCATCGCTACACCCTCAGCTGTTGGCCATCCCATCATGCCGTGGACTGAGGATACCACGGCGTTGAATCTTGCCATCCTGTCTCTTCCGAAGAGAATGTCGTATGTGTGATGTGGCTTCCTCATTACGACAAAATCCACGTCTTATGTGCGTGAGTGATTCCCGTCCGTAAGAGTGACGGGGAAAGATAGGATACCCAGGGGGGTGTTTGTGCTGCCATCGAACCCTTCCATCGAGGCGCAGATCGTTTCCAGGCGTTCCTTGTCTTCGTCATCTAGCTTGTCGAAGAACTGCCTGTACATCACCGTTGACGAGGCGCCGTTGTCAGCAAGAGTGCGAGAAGTGATGTAGTGCCCCAGCTGGCTTTTGATGACGATAGGGCCTTCTTTGCTGGGTCCTCCTGGCACTCGCGGGAAGCGCACCTCAGCTTCCTTCCACGCACATGGTTCTGTCGTTCGCCTTTTTCTTCCTCTGATCTTACCATGAACCATGTTGATGCTGATGTCAACGGGCTTTCGTCCGTTGCCTCGGTACCGGTTGTCGTTCCTTCCTCCCTTCTTGATTGATGCCACCAGGTGTGCCAGTCTTCCATCCTTGACGAATGCTTCAACAATATCCTTCAAGGATGTACACTCTTCCGTACTATGACCTTTTGTCCCGTGGAAGTCACAGGATTTACTCTGATCCGCATTAGGTCGCTGCCGGATCATTGGAGCTTTTGGACATGGTAGCTTTTCAGTGGCAAATATCTCCGTGACGCTTTTTTTGAGTGGCGTCCACCGGTGTTTTTGGCTTGAAGGGTGTGTGTTATTTCTTCCGCCAACAAGAGGGTGAGAGCTGGATAAGGTGTCGAAGTTTACCCTTGACTGCCAAATACCTAGCTTCCTCCTTTTTGTTCTGCCGGGCGATCCGAACATTGTTTTCTCTAGTCCTTTGCGTGTAGAGGTGTGTACTCTGGGGAAGATCCCTTCCCAGTTGCTTCTCCGTCTCGGCAAAGCGCTTGGCCGCCGTCATGATGGCATCCCATGTGGATGGCATGCCGTCCTTACCCGTCAATGTGCGGATAAGCTCTGGGTATTCGGCGCCCTGGATGAAAGCGGCGCGAACAAGATCTTCACTTATGTTGCCCAGACTTAGCTTTTTGGAGTTGAAGCGAGTGATGAAGTCTAGTAAAGATTCATCCTCCTCTCTGACGCAGTTGAGGATCGTCCACTGTTCTTCAGTATATTTCCTTTGTTGGCTGAAGTGTTGGCTGAACTTGTTTTGAAAGTCCGCCCAATCATATATGTGGTGGACCGGTAAACGATCGAACCATGCCCTGGCCGCTCCAACCAGAGTCATCTGGAACATATAACACCACGTGGGTTCCGTCCAGTTACTGACGGTTGCCCCCGCAATGAATCTGTTCAAGTGGTCGTCTGGGTCGGATAGACCATCATAAGTGCCAATGTTGGACATTTGTTTGGCACTTCTCGGGGCGATTGCTTCCGCAATGTCCCTTGCGAACTTTGACTTTCCTGCATTTGTAGCAGTTGGTCTAAAGGTTTTGGAGAAGTCACGCGGGTTTCTCTCCGCATTCGTTGGTTTAAAGGCTTCCCCAAAATTCCTTTTCGGTTGGAAGTCCGTTTCCTTACGCTTCCCTTTCGCCTTATGGCGAGGGTTTGCGTCGGTATCGGATTCTTCCCTCTCATCGTCTGAGTACTCGCACTCACTGTTCATATTGAGATGTTGGCGAGTACTGCCGAATTCGTCAGCCTGTTGAACTGAACGCAAGCGTTCATCCAATTCAGCTTGGAACTCTTTCTGACGTGCTTCGGCCCACGCCTTTACTTGATCTAGTGTTTGGCGAGGGACCCTCGTTCGTTTTTCCAACTGGGCATCAGTGAACCCTAGTGGAATATTGTTTACTGCACTTGCCCCGGCTTGGGTAACCGGGGTAGTGTTCGTAAAATTTGTATAACCGCCGGTGTTCCTAGTTGCTGGGGTTGTGGTCACCGGGGTTTCTTGGTCACTTACTGGCCTTGGGACCGGAGTAATGTTAACCATTTCTTCAGAAATTTTGAAAAAACTAAGAATTAGTTCTAGCTTTTATGCACGGATGGCGCCAATGAAGAAACACTAAGTGACCCGGGGCAGATTATAGATAATCATGGGGTTAAGTAATGTTTCCCACGAGGATGAGGTTCAGCAGAGAAGATTGTTCTTCAGATGACCTGCAAAACAGACACCGTAAGCTCGTCACTGAGAAGGGGGGTTCCTCCTTGTGACCACCCTCCGGCGTGAGAATCAGACTAGATTGCTCTGAATATAAGTGTATATTAAGAGATTGCTAGATAAGATGAGATATCAGATGATGTCCTTACTATTCCCAGGTGCTGGAGTATTTATAGCCGAAGGTAGGTTTTCTAGAAGGTACAGCCGGCTGAATAGTATTCCTGTTCTACCAACAGTGGACTACGCACAGGCCATGCTGGTTGGTGGATAGGCTACGGCCGACAGTAACAAGGTCGGCTGTACACTGTTCCTGTACTGCCGGCTATGCACTGTTCCACCAACTGTAGGCTGCGCACGTCCTATAATAAGGGTTGGTGAGTAGGCAGCGGCTAATAGTGAAACAGTACTAGAGGGGGCTCCTCCTCGTACTGTTGTCGGTGAGCTGTCACCCTGTGATTGGTTCATGGGCTGTTCTGGTCAGATCGTCTGTTCTGCCCATACCTTAGTAGGTATAGTACAAAAGATCTTCCAGAAGCATACAGACTGGCTCATTTAGGCGGGAGTATTCCCGCCTTGCTCATTCTTTCATGTGACTACTGAAGTAGCTAGTGCCTTGTGCGTGTAACCTTGCTGTTAGTGCGGGTAGCCTTCCCTGATGGCTTGTATCCGCAACTGCGGGAACAGGCGGGGTACTTCACCATTGGGAGGCTTTCCCTGCGGGTACAGCTAGCGTACTGCGCGTAAGGTTTTCTCTGAGCATGATGGGTCCTGCGGGAGCAATTTATTTTTTTCGTAATTTAGTAAGTATTTTCAGATTCAAAGAACTATTCCAATACTGAATGCCGTTACTCGTTACCCCTCCCCCTCTTTCTCCAGGGCCCACAAATTATAAAAAAGCAACAAGTTATACGCACGCAATTTTGGTTTGAGATTGCTTGACGATAGAGCTTGTGATTTATAATTATAAAATTAATACGCATAGATGACATGAGAATCAAATGATATAAACAAATTTTTTCTTATGAAAAGGACCATTATTTTATTTAATGCTTTAGTCCCCCAAAAAACTGAGACGACCCTGTAACCAAACTAAGCATTATCAAATGAGGGATCAAGAGACTCAAATGAAAAGTCTCATTATTTTTTCATTAAAGATTTGGGTGTTAACATATTTTCACCAAACTATGATTTATATATTGGATAAAGTTAGAATCAAGAAACTTTTATAGTATCATAATCTCTCTATCTATTTATCTATCAAAGCATCAAAATTTGATACCTTAATGATGGTTGGATGGTCTGATCGGTGGACACCACTAAAAACACCAAAATCTGTATCATGATCACATGGGAATGATCCCTGATCTGCAATATCAATCTTCTTGTAAAGCTCCCCATATTCATTCTAAAATCAGGCACAAACAAAATAATGTGAGGTCACCATGGGACTTCTATATTGTCTCATTTAGATTTAGATACATTATTATTATTATTATTATTATTTATTATTATGTCTAACTAGAGTTTTTGTCTCATTCGCTATTTTTTTTTGTCTTGGTTTGCTAATTTAACCCATTTAAGAGCGTTTGTTTGATCTGTTTAACCCGTTTAATTAAAAAGATTTGATATTTTATAGTTGTAACAAACGAAGATGGGTTATAAGGTCAATCCCCAACCAATGAATGACTTTTAACTCATCTATTACAACAGATTTACAGCACGTTAACGTGTTTATGAGTTATGACACTTTAGAACCTATTTTCTCATTAACCCTTTTGACACGCTTACAACCTATTACGATAACGGTTATTAATTGGCGTTGAACAAATACTAGGAACTTCCAGACTTCAACGATAGCTTAAACTTGGAAAACTTTCTATGCAGAAGTTTTGTACTCATAAGAAACAATTGTTATTAACTAAATGAAACCATAAAAACACCCTATTGAATACTTAAGTACAGTGACGGACTCAGGAAAATTTCTCATAGGGATCGGAAATTTTGGATGCCGGTTCTCTACCGGTGAATATTAAAATTTTCCAATTTCTTCGGGTCGGGCCACAAAAAAATAAACAAAATCAAATTATAAATACAAAACAAAATTATGTCAATTGCGTGGCGCATTGAGACAACAAGGCCCCGAATTAGTGCACAAAAGCGCACCGGTTTACGTATGTGATAAAAATATGTATAAAATTTATATATTGTTTATAGAAACAAAACGGCAAAAACCAAATACTTTTACTATATATATAACATATAATATTGTTGTGCAAAATAAAAAGATTAAAAATAAGATAACAAAATAAAGTAAAAAGAAAAAAACTAACTAGGTCACAAAAAAAATATATGGTAACTTGGTTAAAACAAAAATAAATAACTTAAGTTTATTTAATTTTAAGTCATTTAATATATATGTGCTATTTATTATTGAAAATTAAAAATTGAAAAAAAATAGGAGGTAAAGAAACGTGTGCAGTCACTAATCACTATAGACAAAAAAAATAATAATAAAATATGAACTTTAAATCAAACTCCTCTCACATTTCACTTACCCATTCCAACTGCATCCCCAAACTCGCCTGAAGATTTTCCGGCGTTATTTCTTTTCCACAGTTCCATTTTTCTCTTTCTTTTTTCGGTATTTCACAGGGGTCGGTCAGAATGTTTCCGTATATATAACACTGATTATTTTTTTCTCACAGGGTACGCCAACCCCCGTAGTCGAACCGTAGGTCCGCCCCTGCTTAAGTAAACCTAAACCAAGACTTAAAAACTCCTACATTATTTCAAACACTAAGAGATAATCTTAAACGTAAATAAATAAAACAAATCAAATCAAATAACTAAATAAACTAGTCAACCCCCTTTAAGTTGTTTACATATATAGACAGAGGTGGCTCGTGGGATAGTGAAAATAAGTTAGGGCTTTAGGCCCACACTTACTTAAGATCCCCAAGTCCAAAAAAATATTATAATTATAATGGGTAAAGTAAACTCAAAGTAATGTATTGGTGTTGTGGTAGACTTGGTTGTTACTAAAGTATAATTTATGAGTTCAAAACTTTTAATAAGCAAAATTTTATTCTTAACAATTTCCATGAAAAGACCCAAATTCTTTTTTCGATTTAGGCATCCACGGTCGTTTAGTCGGCCCTGGATATAGATTACACGAAGTTATGTTCATGTTACACAATTTTAAGTGACACACAGAGTTAGAATTATTTGACGTTTGAACTAAAAAAACATTTCAAATTAGTACCTTCATTTTTTCCCACTCTTGTTGGAACTCCAATGAATCATTTTCTAAAGGTGTGGACGTAGTATTAAAGTATCGAAACGGGGCTCTAACTTGAACATTATACTTTTTGCAAAAAGGGACCCAAAGTTTTGCAAATTTTGTTGTCTCTACAAGGGAGTAGAACGTAAGAAGCGAGCAACCATCATCAGACAAATAAAGAGCTAACTTGTCTGCAGGATAATCCACTGCCAACAAAGATAACACTGTGTTCATTGTTATGATAGACGACTCAAGAATGGGATCTGCAGTGGTGACAAAAATATCCACAGCTGGAAACTCTGATTCGCTTACCCTGAAACGCATTTAGTCAATTAAATATATTACAATTCAAAAAATAACGTTCTATGTGCATAGCGAAGTTTCATTTTCGAGCATGCATGCATGCTTATCAAAGTCACATGAAATCTACAACACGACACGTTGATGTTTTCAAAACTGAACTAGTAATCAAGCATGTCGTTTAACAGTTCATTCATAGGTAGACCAAAAAAAAACCGGACAACTATAACACACACACACACATATATATATATAAAGGATCCAATACAATAATCCCTTATCCTACATTATGTACGCGACTTCCTACACCATCGATTTCAAAAACCACAAGATGGAAAAATTGTGAATTTCATCAATTATTAATCCGTCCTAATTAATTGTTTGCGTGAATCAGTTCATGATTTACATTGATCTTAGACCTAAGTTTTGGATATGAAGATGTCAAATTAGGTCAATTTTGAACTTAAAATGAATAGAGGATTCATAGTGTTAAATTGATGAACTCTGATAAAAAATTGAGGAAGGAAATCAATCTAAAATCCTATAGAAATCATCAATCAATCTTCTTATCAACTTTAATTTTTGAACTAAACATGAACTGAAAGTTACAAAGCGTTTAAATATACAGTTTGTATTTTGCTTGACATTGACAGTGTGTAATTCGTCTGGGTCATAAATTTGTTCAGAATATTTTAGATTTTTGTTCTGAAAGTTTTAATTGGGTAACTGGTTTGGTCAGAACTTTGTTATAAATGTCTTAGATTTTTGTTTGAACGTTTTAAATGTACAATGTATAATTCATTGTGGTAAGAAATTTGTTCTAAATGTCTTAAATTTTTGTCTGAATGTTTCAAATGTACATTGTGTAATGTTTCAAATGTACATTGTGTAATTCGTTTTGGTCAGAAGTTTGTTCTGAATGTTTTAGATATTTGTCATGAGCGCTTTAAGTGTGTAATTCAATTTGGTAAAATGTACAATGTGTAATTCATTTTAGTCAAAAATTTGTTCTGAGCATTTTTCACACTCTGTTTTCAAAACCTGCACATATTATCTTTGTTTGCAATCGTATTATTCACTTGCCCAACCCTAATCATAGCTCACTTGAACGTAATATTCTGAACCCTAATCAGAACTCAACTGAGTATTATTCTACAATCTCACAATCGATTGTTGATTATACAACCTCCAACACATCAATTTGATTGTTTAAATCGTCAATTATTATTTGATTTAAAGATTCATGATGTTCAACGATGTTTTATTTTTATTTTGGTTTTAACTTTTGAGATTTTGTAGTTTAAGCTCTAATTAGGGTTAAGAAATTGGATGAGACAAAACGTGAAATCCAGAAACTAGATTATACTCGATGAATTTTATGTGAAATTAGTTTTGGGTTACTGATTCGATATTTATAGTTTTTGCCACCACATTCAATACGTTCAAAATGTTGGTAATTTCCATTGTATTAGGCCCGTCACGTGGTGGTGGCTGGGTTAGACCTATTGGGCATATAGAATTCATTAATGATGTAATGGGTTTATGGGGTTACAATTGGGCTTTAGTTGTTGGTCAAGTTGGGGTCTCCTTATAAATACATAGTCATGTTAGGGTTATGGAATTGTGAGAGGGATTATTGTATTCAAGTTTTGTGCTAGTTTCTTGAGTATAATAATACGTGAGGTTTACCGTAAATATCGTGTGCTCGTTTGTGTTTCCGTTATCAATTCGTTCTTGAATTGGTAGATTTCTTTTTGTTGTTGGCTTGCTACTCACGTTGACTTCAATAAGGAAATAATAATATAAGTTGATTTTATTATTTTTCTTGGTTCATAAAGTTTGATCGATTTGTTCTCGTATTGGAGTTTGACGAAGAACGATGCGTGATAAAGAAACAATGAAGACGAGCGGGAACCCGAATGAAGGTACTCTTGAACGTGCATAAGATTTGGGATACCATTAACCCGGGTGCAACCGACGATGATAAAAACAACATCGCGATTGCGTTGATTTATCAGTCGATCTCGGAAGCAACAATCATGCAAGTGGGTAATCTTGATTCGGCCAAGGAGATTTGGAACACGATTAAGACGTGTAATATGGGGGCTGATCGGGTTAAGGAGGCAAGATTGCAAACTCTTATGAACGAGTTTGATGGTATGAGGATGAAAGAGACGGAGACCATTGATGAGTTTGTGACGAAACTCTCATGTACGGCGTCGAAGGCGGCGAGGTTAGGAGAGATGATCAAGGAAACTAAGATGGTCAAGAAGTTCCTTTCAAGTCTACCCCGAAGGAAGTTTATTCAAATTGTTGCATCTCTTGAACAAACTTTGGATCTCAAAACTGTTGGGTTTGAAGACGTGGTGGGATGTTTAAAAGCATACGAGGAGCGGATTCGGGAAGAAGACATGCACTCCGAAACCCAAGGTAAGCTTATGTTTCAAAATTCTGAATCCTCAAGTAGTCGGTACAATGATTATGAGTCCACTCGTGGAGGACGTGGACGTGGAGGAGGGCGAGGACGAGGTGGTCGCGGGTTGGGTCAAAATCGAAGTCATCAAGAAAACGCCATGAACCGGGAAAACCGTGAACATAAGGGCAAAACCCGGGACCTCTCAAAGGTTCAGTGTTATCGATGTGATGAGTTTGGACACTTTGTCCATAAGTGTCCTAACCGAAAACAGAAAGTTCAAGGTGAAGCAAAGTTAGCTGAAGCATCCGAGATAAGGGATCCTTCTTTGTTTATGATGAAGAGTGTTCAAGAAACGATGTTCTTGAATGAAAAGTAGGTTATACCCGGAAACTACGAGTCCAAAGATGGTGATGACTGATACCTAGACAACGGTGCGAGTAACCACATGACGGGTAACAAGTCTTTCTTTTCTGAACTTAACAATCGTGTCACGGGAAAGGTTAAGTTTGGTGATGACTCTTATGTTGATATAAGCGGTAAGGGGTCGATTTTATTTGAGGCTAAAAGTGGTGAACATCGTTTGCTTACGGATGTTTATTTCATACCGAGTCTTTGAAGCAGTATTATTAGTCTCGGTCAAGCCTCAGAACACGGGTGTGATATTCATATAAAAGATAACTACCTTACGATGCATGATGGGCAAGGTAGGTTGATGAAGGTGACTCGTTCCCCTAATCGGCTATACCGGATACAATTAAAGATTGGAAAACCGGTTTGTTTACTTAGCCGAATTGAAGAAACAAGTTGGTTGTGGCATGCCAGGCTTGGCCACTTGAACTTTGAGTCAATAAACCTAATGGCTAGGAACGAAATGGTTGAAGGGATGCGTGGCGTTACCCATGAAAACAAGTTGTGTGACTCTTGTTTGGTCGGGAAGCAAACGAGGCAATCCTTTCCTAATTCGGCGGCGCTTAGGGCGAATCAAGCCCTAGAACTTGTGCACGGTGATTTGTGTGGACCGATTACCCCTCCAACAATAGCGGGTAACAAGTACGTGTTTGTTTTAATCGATGATTACTCACGATTTGTTTAGACGTATTAGTTGAAGGCCAAAGATGAGGCGTTTGAAGCTTTCAAGAAGTTTAAGGAATTGGTTGAAAGTGATGTCGGGAAAAAGATCAAGACGTTTCGTACCGATCGAGGTGATGAGTTTACCTCACATGAGTTTAACCAGTTTTCTGACATGGAAGGCATTCGAAGACATCTAACGGCACCATACACACCTCAACAAAACGGGGTGGTTGAAAGACGGAACCGAACCTTATTGGAGATGACACGAAGTATGTTAAAAGCAATGGGTGTTCCGAATTACTTATGGGGTGAGGCAATCCGACATGCAACAAACATCGACAATCGGATTCCTACTCGTTCCCTAAAGGAGAAAACGCCATACGAGATGCTAAAACAAAAGAAACCGAATATTGCTCATCTTAAAGTATTTGGTTGTGTGGCGTATGCAAAGATAGTGGGCACTCACTTGAAGAAGCTCGATGACCGTTCGAGGAGTTTAGTGCATATCGGAGTCGAAACCGGATCCAAAGCTTACCGGTTGTTCGATCCGAAGACCCAGAAGGTTGTGATAGCTCGTGATGTGGTTTTTGACGAGAAGAAGACGTGGGTTTGGTCTAATTCGGGTCAAACTAATGAAGAAACGGAGCTAGCACCGGGTTTATTTTGGGTTGATTGGAATGGGGTTATTGATACCGGTGTTGGGCAAGTTGTAACCGAGCCTATGGGAAACAACAGCATTAGCGACGAAAATTCAGCTTTGTCGCCAAATTCAGCAACAGAATCAGCGACAGCTTCTGTCGCTAATTCAGACAGCCCATCAGCACCTTTAGCGACATATTCTGATACTCTGGTCGCTAATTCCAGCAACTCAGCAACCTCTTTAGCGACACCAGCAGCAACTGGTTTAGCGACAACAGCACTTGACGAACCAGAAATTAACCTAAGAAGATCTACACGTGTTCCGATCGCACCGGTTAAGTTCAATGGTTATGTCCAATGTTCGGAAGTAGAGGAGGACATTGAACTTCTTTTGTTAGAAGAAGGTGAACCAAGGAATTTTGGTGAAGCAAAATCCAAACCGGAGTGGATAAAGGCTATGCAAACGGAACTCGAATCCATTAAAAGAAACGATACATGGAAGTTGACCGAGTTACCGAGAGGGGCTAAAGCTATCGGATTGAAGTGGGTTTTCAAGGTCAAAAGAAATGCAGATGGTTCAATTAATAAATATAAAGCAAGACTCGTGGCAAAGGGTTATGTGCAACAACCCGGAGTTGATTTTGACGAGGTCTTTGCTCCGGTGGCGAGACTTGAAACCGTACATATGCTCATTGCCATTGCAGCTACTGAAGGATGGCAATTACATCATTTGGATGTAAAGTTAGCATTTTTACATGGAGAGCTACAAGAAGAGGTCTATGTTTCTCAACCAGATGGGTTTGTTAACCCCAGGGAGGAAAACAAGGTCTACAAGCTAACCAAGGCTTTATACGGTTTGAGACAAGCACCACGGGCGTGGAATACCAAACTTGATGGTATTTTAACGGGTTTGAAATTTTGTGAGGTGCTCGAAAGAACAAGCGGTGTATCGGAGATTGATTGGAACCGATATTATTATTGTCGGTGTGTATGTCGATGATTTGGTCGTTACGGGTTCGAACAACGATCACATTAATCAGTTCAAACTTGCGATGTCCAAGAAGTTTGAAATGTCTGATTTAGGAATGCTCACTTACTATCTCGGAATCGAAGTCTCACAGTTGGAGAATGAGATTCAAATCAATCAAAGTGCTTATGCTCGACAGTTATTGAAAGAAGCCGGGATGGAGGATTGCTATCCTAAAAGTGTACCCATGGATCCTAATGTGAAATTATCTAAAACCGAGGATGATGTTTATGCAGATGCAATGGAGTACCGAAAGTTGGTTGGGTGTCTTCGTTACTTGTTAAACACTCGACCTGATTTGGCGTTTTCGGTTGGCATGGTTAGAAGATATATGCAAACTCCAAAGAAGTCTCACTTGGCAGTAATTAAACAAATTCTTCAGTTTATTCAAGGAACTGTTGGATGGGGGATCAGGTATAAACGAGGTGGATCAAAGGAGTTGATCGGGTACAGCGATAGTAGCCATAACATTGATGAAGATGATGGAAGAAGTATTACCGGTCATGTGTTCTATTATGGGGGAGCCCCGATTTCTTGGTGCTCACAAAAGCATTGCACCATAGTGCTTTCATCATGTGAGGCAGAGTACATGGCGGCGAGTTCAGCTACTGGACAAGCTGAATGGTTAGGTGAACTTTTGGCAGAATTGACCGGAGGGAAATTGAAAAAAGTGGTGTTAATGATTGATAACACATCGGCGATTGCTTTGGTTAAAAATCATGTTTTTCATAGTCGAAGCAAACACATAAAGTCCCGATTTCACTATATTCGGGAGTGTGTGGAGCGGAATGAGTTAGCAGTGGAGCACATTAGTGGTAAGGAACAACGAGCTGACATTCTTACGAAAGCACTTGCGAGAATCAAGTTTAACGAGATGAGAAGATTGCTGGGTGTTGAAGATCTCCTAGTTTCGAGTCGGAAATTACCGGGTGATTGTTGGTAATTTCCATTGTATTAGGCCCGTCACGTGGTGGTGACCGGGTTAGACCTATTGGGCCTATGGAATTCATTAATGATGTAATGGGTTTATGGGGTTACAATTGGGCTTTTATATTTGGGCTTTACTTGTTGGTCAAGTTGGGGTCTCCCAAAAAATACATAACCATGTTAAGGTTATAGAATTGTGAGAGGGATTATTGTATTCAAGTTTTGTGCTAGTTTCTTGAGTATAATAATACGTGAGGTTTACCCTAAATATCGTGTGCTTATTTGTGTTTCCGTTAACAATTCGTTCTTGACAAAAAAACTCGCGTACGTAATGTACGATAACTGATTATTGTACAATAATCCAGCCCTATATGTGCATGTGTGTGCAGGTGTTATATGTGTATGTATAACATTAACTTAAAGCAAAATATGTAATTGCTTTGTCTTTTGGTGTCGATTTATGATACTAACAAAATATAAAACTTGAAATAAAAAAATTATGAATCTTGCAAATATAGTAAAGGAATCCTATCCAACAACTGTTTTGGTTTGTCAATTCAACTTGTCTAACCGATAACCATCCGGACATCCGGTTTAAATGAAGAAGGTTCAAAATTAAGCTCTTGATCAACAATATGTTGGACTCGGTTTGCCCAAGACACATTATAATTGATGTGGCTAGTACGTCATGATCCAAGTCGGGTCATACCCAATAACAAGCTAGACAAACACCAATTATATTTATATATGATATGATCACAAGTAAATAAATATTGACACTTATGTTATTTGGAAAGGGTTTCTAAATATATATTGTAGTTGTGAAATGAATAAATCAATGGATGATTTATGTTTTGAGAGAGTGCATTCCATAATGTTATTTAAGATGGTTAAATAACAATATATGAATAAAGTTACCTAGCATGTTAGCTACATTGTGTTATACTTATAACAAAATGTAATAAGTTTTATAACACAACACATTAATGGAAAGTTATAAAAAATAAAATGATAATAACAACAAAGAAGGAAGCCCCCCCCCCCCCCCTCTCTTTTTCTTTCTCTCTTATTATTTTATTATTATATTTTCCTTAGTGGGTGTATGCAATGGATGTGATTGGGGGACTTGGGTGGTGATTTTGAATGACCATCTTTCCTTACTACTCTTTTTCATTTTGTACTGTAACACAAGTAACAAAATCTCTCTTCTTTCTCTCCAAAATTCGGCCAAAGCAAGGAAGAAGGTGATTTTCAAGTGTTAAAAATCCTAGCTAAAGGCGTGTTGTCGGAGCTTGGGGTATACTAGCTTGAGGAACTTCTCTTTTGGAGTCTTGCCTACTATTTCACCATCTCCTTCATCCTATTTTAGATTTACTTGAAAGGCAGTTTAACATGCATGAACTTATAGTGACATGCATATGCTTGTAAGTATGTTTTTCGTATTTGGATCCGGTTTTGTGTTTTGCATGTGTAAAATTGGTTTTATACACTATAAACTAACAAGATTTAAAACTTTAATCCGCTGCGTTTTTCATAAAATTGGGGTTTTATGACTTTGATAATCTTGTTAAAACCCAACAATGGCATCAAGAGCCGCTTATACGGATGCATGCTTCATTAGACCCAAAAATTTTCGGGTTTATGGTGGGGTTTACCATATGGCCGAAAAATTTTGGGGTTTTGGTTACCCCATGATTTTTCAAGATTATACTTTACATGCATGTGGTAATCTTGAAAAACTAAGTCATTTGGATGATTAATTGTGTTGTTTGGACAAAACCTAAAACTTTCGGTTTTGTCAAGTCTGGCCGAAAGTTTCAAGGGTTAAGGGGAACCATTTTGGATCTTGTATTATTGCATATTTGGATATGTAATAGATGTTCATAACCTAGCCATGGCCTTGTGTTTGGTTGAATGTTTGTGTTGATTGTTTGTTCATTCAAATGGTTGTTTGTTCATTCGATATGGTTGTAATATTTATTTGGGTTTGTAATCTATTTATTCATTTCATTTGGTTTGTAATAATAAGTAGATTAGATGCATTTCTTTAACTAGAAAAATGTATTAGGATATGTTTTGTAAAATAAGATGCAAGGAAGGAAGCCCAAATAAAATGATGGAGACCACAACACGGGGTGAACACTTGGAGCATTTGGATGCGAGATCAAGTGGGAGTTCACAGACACAAGATTATGTCCTTTTGAGTCCCTTAGGAGAGACCTTTTGGCACACTTGTATTCGGTCAACAAGTGTAGTCAACATTAGGAGGCTATGGTTATGAACATGTGGTTGTATGTATTTTATGCTTGCATGGTTGATTTACTTTTGTTTGTGTTATTGTAATGTGGTTTGCTAAACAACTTAAAATCAACAACTAGCATAAAATTGGTTCCTTAGAAATCATTAGGTAATAAAAATTGGTTTTATTAAAGTCTAATGATTTCATAATAAAATGGGTTTTATTAATAGGAACTTTGAAAATGGGTTTTCAACTAAGTACCATACATTTGAATGCATGCAAATGAAAGGTACATAAAAGTTTTCCAATATAGAATTTAGAAAACTAAAATCCCTTTTATAAAATAAGTCAAACACCATTCTTTTATACAACACTCAAATCACTTGGGAACTCGGTATGGGATAAAGGTCACCTAACCATGTTGGAGGAAACTTGTGAGTTTGAGGTGGGTTTACCATATTTGTGGGATAAAGGTCACCTAACCACTTATATGTGTAAACTCACATGTGGTATAAGTAGGACGACTTACATTGGAAACCATGTGAATAGGGTCACCGAAGCATGGCGTACAATGGTGTTGATGGGATTAAACATGCCAACTAAACATAAGATGTTTAACCGATCCCATAAAACTAGAAGTTGCAAAGGGTTGCAATCATCAAACGTTGACTACCTTGTTAATTTAAATAGTAGGATAAAGGTCACCTAACTACTATTTGAATGTAACGTTGGGTTCTAGATTTTAATCATTAATTGTCTAGGAGACATAAAGGGTATTAACGATTAAAATTAATTATTGATATTGAAAATACTAAAATTGAGCTTTGTTATATTTGCAGATGGCCGCAATCAACAATCCACCTAACATTATTATTCCTCCCGTTAACAACCTATCACTAAGATCTATTCTTGACAAGGATCGTCTAAACTATACCAACTTTATGGATTGGTATTGAAACTTGAGAATCGTTCTCAAGCAAGAAAAGAAATACTACTTATTAGAGGAACCTATTCCCGATGAACCTAGCATTGACGATGCCGAAGACCATAACAATTGGGTTAAGCACAATGAGGATTCGGTGCAAGTTTCTTGCCTCATGTTGGGAACTATGATTCCCGAGATTCAAAAGGATTTTGAACTTCATGGGGCATACGACATGATCACCCAACTTAAGGAAATGTTCCTTACACAAGCTAGGGTGGAACGCTTCAAAACGGTTTGAGCGCTTCATGGATGTCGTATGGAAGAAACCCAATCGGTCTCATCTTATGTACTTAAAATGAAAAGCCACATTGATCGTCTCGAGCGCCTTAATTGTCGCGTCTCAAACGAATTAGCCACGTATTTGATCCTAAATGGCTTTACTAAAAAGTTTGAGACAAAGGTAAGGGACAAGTCATGGCTAAGTTCAAGGGAAAGGCGAAAGCAGGACCACCCAAACCGAAAGAAAAGAAGCCAAAGGTTTGCGCGGAGGATCCGTGCTTTGGATGTGGGGAGATAGGGCATTGGATGAGGAATTGTCCAACCTATCTAAAAGAGTTGAAAGCTAAGAGGGATGCGGCGCAAACCTCGGGTACAACTTTCATGATTCATATTGATCTTAATATTATTTCCTCTAACACATGGGTATTGGATACCGGATGTGGAACTCATATTTGCAATTTGTTGCAGGGGTTCAAAGGAAATGAAAGATTCAAGAAGGGAGATATTAGTCTCTTCATGGGCAACGGAGCAAATGTTGTTGTCGAAGCCCGAGGGGACTACATTTTGAAGCTTCCAAATGGTTTAGAAGTTATTTTAAATAATGTTTTGTATGCTCCTAGTTTGACTAGGAATATTATCTCTGTTTCACTTCTAAGACAATATAGTTATGATTTTAAGTTTATGGATGATTGTATTTATGTTTTCATGAAAGATGTATTTTATTTTAAAGCAATGCCATCTAATGGCATTTATGAATTGGTTCATGATAACACATCTTATGATAACATATTATACCAATCAAGCACCAAGAGACTCAAAATGTATTTGAGTAAAACTTATCTTTGGTATTGTCGCCTTGGTCATATAAACAAAGATCGCATACACACACTTCAAAAGAATGGTCTTTTGGAATCAACTGATAATTCATTTGATAAATGCGAGTCTTGTATGTTAGGAAAGATGACCGATGACCCCTTTAGTGGAACAAACGAAAGGGCAAAAGACTTATTAGGTATCATACATTCGGATGTATGTGGTCCTTTTAAGGCAATGACAAGGAATGGTGAAACATACTTCATTACCTTTATTGACGACTATAGTCGTTATGGGTATGTGTACTTGTTAAGACACAAAGATGAAGCTTTTGAAATGTTCAAAATCTTCCAAAATGAAGTACAAAATTAACTCGATAAAACCATCAAAGTACTTCGTTCGGATAGAGGAGGTGAATACCTAAGTGATGCTTTCCAAGATCATCTTAGAAGTTGTGGGATCATCTCACAACTTACTCTACCCGGAACACCACAACACAATGGTGTGTCCGAGAGGAGAAATCGAACTCTATTAGATATGGTTCGATCTATGATGGCTAGAAGCACATTGCCTCTATCATTTTGGGGTTTCGCTTTGCTCTCCGCGGCCCATATTCTAAATATGGCCCCAACCAAGAAAGTGGACAAGACACCTTTTGAAATATGGAAATGGAAGGGCTCCATCATTATCATATTTAAAGGTATGGGGTTGTGAGGCTTATGTCAAGAACAACACCCAAAACAAACTTGAAAGTCGATCCACTAAGTGTATCTTTGTAGGATATCCCAAAGATTCTATGGGATATTATTTCTACAACCCAACCGAGCAAAAAGTGTTCGTTGCTCGAAAGGCCGAGTTCTTGGAAACTAAGTTCCTTATGGAAGGTACTAGTAGAACGGTAGAACTCGAGGAGGATCGAGAACCACAAGCCGATACACGTTTGGTTGACACTAGCAATCAACAAGAGGTTGTTGAGAATGATCAAATGGTTGATCAAAACACACAAAACGTTCGCAAATCCGGTAGAATTAGTTATCCACCCGAAAGATATGGATTTTTCATGGATGGATGCTATGTGGTAGATTTGGGTGAACCCACCACATACCGTGATGCAATGTCACAATCCGATTGTGACAAATGGCTTGAAGCCATGAACGTAGAGATGCAATCCATGCATGACAACCAAGTATGGGATTTGGTTGTACCACCTCTTAATTCCAAACCGGTTGGAAGTAAGTGGGTTTTCAAGAAGAAAACCGATATGCATGGAAACTTGGATACTTATAAAGCAAGACTTGTAGCAAAAGGTTTCACTCAAACTCAAGGGGTTGACTATGATGAAACTTTTTCTCTCGTAGCAATGCTAAAGTCTATTAGGATATTGTTTGCCATAGCCGCACATTATGACTATGAGATATGGAAAATGGATGTCAAAACCACTTTTCTAAATGGGCATCTTGAGGAAGATGTCTATATGTTTCAACCCGAAGGTTTTGTCGATCCACAACATCCTAATAAAGTATGCAAGTTAAAGAAATCAATCTATGGATTGAAACAAGCATCTAGAAGTTAGAATCGCCGTTTTGATGAAGAAGTTAAGAAATTTGGATTCATCAAGAATAGTGATGAAGCTTGTGTGTATAAAAAGGCTAGTGGGAGCATCATCACTTTCTTAGTGTTGTATGTTGATGACATACTACTATTTGGAAATGACATTCCAACCATGGAAGGTGTAAAAACATGGCTTGGAAGTTGTTTTTCCATCAAAGATCTTGGTGAAGCCGCCTATATTTTAGGAACAAAGATCTATAGAGACAGATCAAGACGGTTGATAGGTTTAAACCAAAGTACATACATTGATAAAATCTTGAAAAGGTTCAAGATGGAGAACTCTAAGAGAGGTTTGGTACCTATTCAAAGAGGGACGATATTGAGTGCATCTCAATGTCCAAGCTCAAAGGAAGAGCAAGAGAAAATGAATGGAATCCCGTATGTATCAGCTATAGGATCCATCATGTATGCAATGATATGTACTAGACCGGATGTGTCATGCGCTTTAAGCATGACAAGTAGATTCCAACAAAATCCGGGAAGTAGCCATTGGATGGCTGTCAAGAGTATATCGAAATACCTTAGAAGGACTAAGGATATGTTTCTAATATACGGTTCGGGTGATGAGGAACTTGTTATAAAGGGTTACACGGATGCGAGTTTCCAAACCGATCAAGATGATTCTCGATCACAATCGGGATATGTTTTCGTTATGAATGGTGGGGCAGTCTCTTGGAAGAGCTCGAAACAAGATGTGGTAGCATTGTCCACCACAGAATCGGAATACATCGCCGCCTCATTGGCAGGTCAAGAAGCTGCATGGATTAGGAAATTCATTGCCGACCTAGGAGTGGTCCGTACCATTCAGGATCCTCTAGAAATCTTTTGTGACAACGAGGGTGCGATTGCTCAAATCAAGGAACCTCGTGCACATCAAAAGACGAGGCACATTGAGCTGAGGTTCAACTACATAAGGGATGAAGTTGAAAAGGGAAAGATATGTATTCGCAAAGTTCACACCGATTAAAACATTGCGGATCCACTCACGAAGCTCCTTGAAAGGCCAAAGCATGAAGGTCACACTTGTGCCTTAGGACTTCGATATTCTAGTGATTGGATATGATCGAATTTTGTATTTGGATAACCGAACAATTGTTATTTTGACTCATTCATATGATTATGGTTTATAATTATGACATTTTGAGTTATGTTCCATTTTAGCATGTTTAAATCCATGAATAAGTTAATTATTCTAAATGTCCGTAGTCGTTTTATATTTGTGGGAACAAGTATGAAGGTAAGACTATTATGAACTTGGATTGGTGGATATTCATAAGGTATGAATATAGAGCAAAAGGTTGCTACCAAGGTTCATAGATTTATGGGATATAAATATTGGACTGACCCGCTCTCAAATGTTACTACATGGAATCTTTGTGATTGATCATAAGTAAATTTGAGTAAAGGAGAATATCAAAGTATCCTCCGACCTGAGATACATATTGGGTCTTGATATTCACCAAGTATTATGCTTTGACTTAGTTCTTCGCTGCTATGAAACATGACGGTACATAAGTCTAAGATCAGGTATGGTACTAGGTGATTGTGAGAGACGTATGTAGTCAAGAGGGGATTTGTCCCTCTTATTCGTTGAGAGTAAGATGTCTAAGGCCTGCTAAGTTAAATCAATAGAGAATGATCACTCTGTGTCTCTAGATTTGACATGACATCTGTGGCAAAAGGATAAATGATAGATTCACCTAAATCATTTCAAGTAAGGGACTTGAAGGGGATGATGTTATTGAATGGCACTTCGTCATGCGTATTAGGGGTAGTAAACCGTAGTTAGGCGGTATTTGCTACTTGCATCAATCTTCTATGTATCTTGTGCAAGTGGGAGATTGTTGGACTCGGTCTGCCCAAGACACATATTATAATTGATGTGGCTAGTACGTCATGATCAAAGTCGGGTCATACCCAATATCAAGCTAGACAAACACCACTTATATTTATATATGATATGATCATAAGTAAATAAATATTGACACTTATGTTATTTGGAAAGGGTTTCTAAATATATATTGTAGTTGTGAAATGAATAAATCATATGGATGATTAATGTTTTGAGAGATTGCATTCCATAATGTTATTTAAGATGGTTAAATAACAATATATGAATAAAGTTACCTAGCATGTTAGCTATATTGTGTTATACTTATAACAAAATGTAATAAGTTTTATAACACAACACATTAATGGAAAGTTATAAACAATAAAATGATAATAACAACAAAGAAGGAACCCCCCCCCCTCTCTTTTTCTTTCTCTCTTATTATTTTATTATTATATTTTCCTTAGTGGGTGTATGCAATGGAGGTGATTGGGGGACTTGGGTGGTGATTTTGAATGACCATCTTTTCTTACTACTCTCTTTCATTTTGTACAACATAACACAAGTAACAAAATCTCTCTTCTTTCTTTCCAAAATTCGGCCAAAGCAAGGAAGAAGGTGATTTTCAAGTGTTAAAAATTCTAGCTAAAGGCGTGTTGTCGGAGCTTGGGGTATACTAGCTTGAGGAACTTATCTTTTGGAGTCTTGCCTACTATTTCACCATCTCCTTCATCCTATTTTAGATTTACTTGAAAGGCAGTTTAACATGCGTGAACTTATAGTGACATGCATATGCTTGTAAGTATGTTTTTCGTATTTGGATTCGGTTTTGGGTTTTGCATGTGTAAAATTGGTTTTATACACTATAAACGAACAAGATTTAAAACTTTAATCCGCTGCGTTTTTCATAAAATTGGGGTTTTATGACTTTGATAATCTTGTTAAAACTCAACACATTATAGATTATATGTACATGACTCGCAGATTACAAAGTTCTAGTTTGAACAACGTTCCTACTCTCAAGATTACAATGTTTTGAAATCGAAATTACCTCTTCAAGAGTCGGTTTGGGTACGTTTTCGTGGTGCATTGATCCCATTTGATACACACAGAAAGAATCCAGTTGAAAGTAAACCATGACTCGCAGAAAAATGCAAGCAACCACAAGATGTGTTGGTCCTGGTCTTTAAAATAAACGACTCGATAAACAAGTATGGAGACGAGAAGAGAAAGAATTACAAGTTCTATGGCCCGGGCCTTGTTGTTATTATGGACTATTGTTTCTTGTATAGGGAGACAAGTTGAGTCTTGAATGTTAGTAGCCATGTATAGTGTCAACAAAGTTGCATAGATGGGTAGTTTTGAAGTCTTTGCGCTGTAGAATTGGTGTGTTTAAATAGGTTTTTATAGAGTTTTTTCCAAGAGTGAAGAAATATAAAGTGTAAGCAAACTCGCAAGATATATACATTTTCTAGAATCGTATAAAAAATAAATATTCATTGCAATGTTCTATGTAAACATTATCTTTTAATGAAACATTTTCTAGAATCGGATAACTTTTTTTGACTTGCTAAAAAGAAGTTTCCAATCACTGTTAATAGTCTCCAAGCACAGGCGTCCTTGATGGAGAGCTCAGGGATCACTTTACCCAACGTTTTTTTATAGACCATAATGCATGCGTGATTGTAAAGTTGATGAATATTATAAAAGGTCCTTGCATGAGTATTTATTTATAGTTGGTGTGATTATGTAATATGCTAACAACGACTTAATGATGAGGATCTAATTGTTAATCAAACGGTCCAAGAAAATTAAAAGAATCCAGACTAGAAATCAAAGGTTTTTGAAAAAGACTTTGATTTTTCAAATCATATTTTTCATTCATAACATTCATACGAAACCTAGAATCCTTGAAAAGGATTATTAGAACAAGAAAACAGGAACTAAACACCAAATGTGAGAATATGAGTAAAACCCCCACTACATGCAAAAATAATAAAAATAAATAATTAAAACATTAACTAGTAAAAGAACATAACACTTAACTTAATGAAATTACTAGACGTGTTACGACGAAAATTCAATATGTGTAAACCGGTGGTGGCGGTGTAGGGGTGTGGCGGGCTTCGAACGCGGGTCGGATCGATCGGAGCTCGATGAAGATGGTTTCAAACCGGGACTCGAGCTGCGCAAAGGATTCCCTCCATTTACGGAACTCGGGCCTAGATAGTGTTTGTGTAGCCATAAGTCCGGAGGGATCACGACGACCCTGATACCAGTGATACGAACCTAATCGTTAATTAAATGGTCCAAAAAAATAAGAAAGAATCCATACTAGAAATTAAAGGTTTTTAGAAGAGTTTTTGATTTTTCAAATAATATTTTTCATTCATGATATCCATACAAAACCTAAACTCGTTAAAAGGATTACACAAGAAACAGAAACTAAATATTAAACGCGAGAACATGGGCGAAACCCTGACCATACAATAACTAGTAAAACACTGGTGAAATTACTCAACGTGTTACGACAAAATTCAATATATAAAAAATTTTAAAGAAATGTTTAAATAGAAGTTATAATCAAAAAGTTGCAAGTTATATATAAATTTACATTGCGGTATGCAGGTACGATACTAGTACCTAATACCGGTGTTGAAAGTTAATCTTGAAACGAGTTAAAAGAAAAAAAAAAGTTGAAGAGGCTAAGGGAAAGTGTTTTAATTTTATATTTAACTAGTTTTTATCCTCCGTATTACAGGGTTGTTTAAAATTTTCCGTTTATAATATTGTGAATGTATTTTTTGGATTTTATTTTATTTATTATAAGAAGTTAATATATACTTGAAATTATTTTGATTAATTAATTTATGTTAGGTTATGTTCATTATTTAATGAAACGTTGAATAAATTATCTACTTAATTTGTATATTTATTCATTTATGTTCATTTGTTATAATTTGGATATTATTTTGTGAAACTTTTCATTTAAATTAAACTTAAAAGAAAAAAGAATCGATAATGTAACTAAATCCATATTGATAAATTAAATTAGGGTTTGATTATGGGGTTTGTTTTACATTTTACGTTTCTAATATTTATATATTTTTCTATATTTTAGTTTTATTTTTTGTAAGGAAATTAATAATATACTTTAGGCTTGAAAATGAAAGAGTTTCACAAATAAATGAGATGTTATAGCCCGTTTAAAAGTTGCCTGGGTTTGATAAGGTCCATGACCCGATAATTTTTTTAATATAAAACTATTTCATAATTATAAATAATATTATTTTTAAAAACATTGGATATTAATTTTTAGTATATTCCTATTTTATAGGATTTTCATATCAAATATTTGGTGAGATTAATTTTTAATATAATGAGATCTTATAATCCGTTTAAAGGCTATCTGGGTTTGGTGAGACCCATACCCATGAATTTGGGTCAAATGCATAAGAAACCACCATTTACAAATACAACAATCTGGTGGCCTGAGAGAAAGTAGAGAGGTTTCGTTTATATATATTTAAGATTAAGATTAAGATATTCTCTCTTTTGTTTATTTGATTTGTTTGCAAGTTTATTTAGTCTAAAAGATAGGGGTCTGAGTTTGAATATGCTAACGTTTATGCTTAGTATGAGTAAGCTTAATCGGTTTATTTTAGTATAATAATTAGGAAGCAAGCAATTCAATCGGTGATCCTCTCGACGTGTTGGTGTGTGTGGAATGCGCGAAATAAGGACCCCCTATCACAATATCCTATTTTTGCTATGCATATATATCTGATTGTTTTTTATATTATTTGTTTTTCCTTTCAATAGATTTTTTTATTGATAACATGTGTTTGCTTTTCTTTTCATATGAACTGATCAATTATCTATATAATATAACAAGGATGGAGATAAAAAGAAAAAAAAAACATAATCTAGGTGATTCCTTAAATCAATTTGATAGCCTGTGAAATTGAGAGCAGTGATTGGAATGGTACTTGAGGAGTTGCCGGTTTTAGAAGCGAGGAGCAGAACAAGGAGAGATAGGCTTAAGGTGCATCAAATAGTGAACGGGTGAAATCTTGGACGTAATCATTGTGTTATAGGTTCTAGTTATTGTGTTTTTTAATTGGTACACATATTAAAGATAAAAACTAAAACAAAAATTACATCATTATGACTTTTGTTTATTATTGTGTCTTTCTGCTCATTATTTTGTTTTTTTTTTATTTGTCATTGTGTCTTTCTATTATCATTGTGTATTACATTAATTGATTTTTATTTGGGATTGACATGTGGCATTCACTTAATTTAAGAAAAAAAGTATTACGTTCATTGTGTATTACGTTCAGATTATTGTGTAATATGTATTCACCATTATATTTTATGTTTCAGATCATGATGCAATATGTATTCACTATTGTGTTTTACGTTTCAGGTTATTATGTAATATGTATTTATCATTGTGTTTTACGTAATATATAAATTTGCTGTTATTTTATTATTATATTTACATATTAGTAATACAAGACGGTGTTATTTCACTATTACAGTTTTTAGATTTTATCATTTAAAAAAAAAGAATGATGAGCATGCAGACACAATGATAAGTATAAATATACAATAACAAACAAAAGACACAGTGACAGGCTGAAAGATACAGTAACATGATTTTTGTTTTAATTTTTATAAAACAAAGTCATACTTATATTAAAGACATATAAAAGAAAAAAAAAACACTTGTTATTATAATAAACATATGTTTTTTAATAAAAATGTCGTATACAATAGTTATAAACATCTTAAAATGATGGGGAATTGACATGTGTTTACATGTGAAGAAAAAATATGAGTTATTCTCTTTATTAACCACTTAATACATCACAATTAATTATAACAATTTACATTCTCAATTTTATGACCCTTTCTAGAATAACTCAATTATTTGATTATGTAAAAATACATTTTTATAGTATAGTCGTCGTACAAAAAGATGTTGCTTTTGTTTTTAAAGTGACTCTACCTGTCTTATTATTTAAACAATGTGTAAATAATAAGAGCAGTGTGGCAAAAAGTGAGAAGAGTATGTGTGCATAAAAAGAGCTACGTGGCAAAAAAAAAAGGTCAAGGGTAAGTAGATGCTAGCAGCAACATAACTATAATAACTGTCATTTATATTAAAAAATTATTAAAATCATCTACAGTAAAAAATGTGAGTAACGGTAACTTTCAAATTAATAGATATATAATTATATGAAGATTAGTGCCATAAAAGATTTTTTATGAATATTTATAAGTTTTATTTTGTTTTTATGCAAATCATTTTGATGCTTAAGCAATTGTGATATCTTGGTGTATTGGTTGTTACAAAGTTTCTTAATGCTTTGGTAATTAGTGAAACAGTGCAGGTTCAAGGTGCACTTAGAGCCAAATTTCTTAGTTGTTTTTTTGTTTTTTGTTGTGGTGAAGATTCAAGGTGCCCTTAAAGCAAAATTCGTTGGTATTTATTTATTTTTGTTGTGGAGAACTCCTTTCTTTGAACAGAATATTTTGGTTTCTTTTTTGTTTTCAAGTTATTTTATGTATTTTTTTTAAATATGTTGATATAAATAACTTCTTTATTATTTCATACTATATTAACTTCTTAACCACACGGGTTGTTAAGTTGGTTACACCAACTATTTCCAATTAGATCGTATCGACACCCCAAGAATTTAGCTTTCTAGTTATAGATTAGTCTTGATGTAAAATCGCTTCTTGAACAATATTCAAATCATGCATCATACATAAATCGCCTATCTAAATCGATTGAGATGATCTTCTGCATAGCTGCACAAACAACAACGCCAAAGCATCCGATTTCCAAATAGTGGAGAAGGGAATCCCATATCTACCATTCCTAAACAACCCTTTCAGGAATTCCCAAAAGCATAGTAACACCCAAACACTACAAAACATCTCTCCTAGCCCTAATTCAAATACCCCCACCCAGTTTTGCATATAGTCAACTTTCAACAATCTTGACATGTCATTGACCAACGCCGTCATGTTGACCAATAGAATGACGACACCTGGCACGACCATGGGTGAATTGTCAAAAGTTAACCTACCAATATTTTCAGTGTCACTATCATTTGGTTTGTGTTCCTTTTGTGTTACTTCAAAGATCGTGTCTGTGTCTGATAAACCAATGAGCTTTATCATGACACTTAAAACCGCGAATAGCCATGCTGTCATTGTATTCACTCTCCCCATTCTTTGTAAATTCCACCATGTACGAAGTGATAAACCTACACGGTTACACTCCCAAAGCACGTAAAGATTGTAAATGAAAAAAGCACCCATGAAGATGAGAAAAGCACGCTCGTTGACTTTAGGCAAGAAATGTGAATCCATGATGATACAATATGCGGGAAGAGATGCATAACATATCTCAGGAACCGAGCGGACTGCCCATAAACATAACTGAAGAAACGTGGATCTACTCACTGGTAGCAGATCTACTTTCCTCGGGTGTGATTATACTATTTCACCGATGGTTCTTCTGGGTCTGTGTTCTTCCACCTACAAAATGAACAGCGCCGTTACTTACCCCTCAGAAAGGGACAGAGGGGTCCTCTTTGGGGTAACCCTCCGGCGTGAGAATCAGTATATTTGTGGAGAAGATAATAATGTGTATATGAGAATCTCAAGAGTATTGCTGAATAGCTTAATACCCCCTGATTGTGAGACTGTCTGTTTTGTATGTAACTGACTGTGAGTGAATGTGATTCAATATGATTGAATGTGTTATCACTGCTTGTAACTGTCAATGATTGAGTATGAATGTGTCATCAAAGTGGAGTTGATGCTGTATTTATAGTGCTAAGGTTACCACCGGTTGGGCTCAACCTCGTTGGCTTCCTCCAATCGCACTGCGCCACGTGTCCTCTGGGACACCTGGCGCTTTCTCGTTGGTTGTAATCACGTGGTAACACATGTGTCATGCTGAGTTGTCGACCTTCCATTTGGAAGCTGTCAACATCAGCATATTCTTACTCCTTAAAAAGATGCCTTCTGGAAGGTTGTCTGACGTGCACAATCAAGGTTGCCCTAATCCTGATTTGGATAAGGACGAGGTTGATTATGCGCACGTGTGATATGCGCCCATCCTGAGGATGCGCGAGGTCTTCTCTTTATTCTCACGCGCAGATATTTCATGCGCAGATGTGATATGCACGAGCATGTGATATGCGCCGCGCGCTGATGCGCTGCGCGCATATGTGATGCGCGAGCATGTGTGTCTGGGCAGATGTGATATGCACGAGCATGTGATATGCGCCGCGCGCTGATGCGCCGCGCGCGTATGTGATGCGCGAGCATATGTGTGCCTGGGCATGTTTTGTATGCGCCATGCGCATAGGTTTTGGCTTTGTGCCTTCATAATGTCTTTATCTTGTGGGTTGATCCGCCTTGCTCGGTGTTGAGGCGGGTACATACCTCTTCAAGCCCCCCCAGTCTAATGTGTGTCTTATTTCGCGCGAGCGCGGTAAGATGGATATTAGACTTACTGATTTGGTCTTTAAAGGGGTTTTGTCGTTTTATTGGTTGTTTCCATCGTTGCGCGAAGTTCTATCCATTTGGTTGAAAACGAAGGGATGAAAACGAAGGGTCGAAAACGTGGTTAGTTGGTGGTGACGTGCGCCGTAAACATGTCAGACGTTTCGTGTGCTCGAGGTGCTACAGTTGTTTTTCACGTCCCCTCACACAGCTGTCTTGAACACGTGTCGCGCTCGCATTGGTTAGCACCTGCGAGTGGGGGCGCGTCTCTGCTCCGTGGCAGGTCCGTTACATTTTTATGTCCCCTCAACAGTGTTAGGGACACGTGCCGCGCCCTCTTTGGCTTACACCTGCGAGTGGGGGGCGCGTGAAATCCCATCAGTTACCACTTTTCTCTCTCCTGGGCCTATAAAAGCAGGCCCTTAGGAAATTTTTATCTTCATCTTCATTGTTTCAAATTTTCGATTTTCTGCCTTTCATATTCTGAATTGAGTATATTCATCTTTTCTATTTTTCGATTATCTGCTGGTGCAGTTGTATGTCTGATAGTTCAGACTCGTCTAGCCCCTCAATCACCTCTGTTGCCTCTCGAAGACGCCGTGTGAAGTCTGTGGTGATGTCGACATTGAAGCAAAAGGGGAAAGGGAAGAGGGTTGTTGAGACCACATCGGAGGAAGTAGGGAGGACCAAGGCCACCAAAAGGTGGAATGAAATCCTCTACAAATTGAAGCAGGCCGATCTCGACAACCTCATCGCCTCTCAGGGCTTTCCCACCCTGTTTGGCTGCATGTTGCCTAGGTCCGGGCAAACGGCGGCGGACCCACCTGCCGGCTATATATCCCTATATAGCCACTTTTTCACCCACTGCAACCTTCGTCTCCCGATGACAAGGTTTGTGGGTGCACTGCTGAAGTTCTATGGGATTCATATATCCCAAGTCCATCCGTTTGGACTCGTGCGCGTGACTCACTTTGAGTTCATGTGCAAATCCCAGCGCGAGGAACCCACTCCTCGGCGCTTTCAATATTTTTACAAGCCCAAGATCCAGGACAATTGGATCTCTTTCATTCCTCGCAGTCAGAAGGTGAAGTGCTCCACTGTTTCATTCAAGAGCCTTCATGACTGGTCTGAGAGGTTCTTTTACATAAGGGCTGGTGTGATCCCCATCCGTATGACCATGCGCTCTATCTCTTCTGCGCCTGCGGATGAGGGTGTCCTCAAGAACCCAACTGGCGCCTGGTTAAGAAACTGACCGCCGAACCATCCCCCGCGAAGAAAATTTGCGAGGAGGCGCTGGTGGGGGTCGGCATGAGTAAGCTATGGGCCGACAGCAGCGCTTGAGCCCGTTATCCAAGTCGACGGGTTGTGTAAGTTTATTTCATTGCTTTATTTCTTTTTCTGCGCGAACATAATTCTTTTGCTGATATCACTTGACTTGTTTTTGCGCAGTCACCAAGGATTATGTCCTTGCCGCTTATGATGAACAAGTGGAGGGTGGCTCCGTCGCGCTTGGCGCTGGGGAAGTTGGTTTCCCAGATCGCTTCGATGACATGTTCATCCCAGTGGATCTGGAATTTGACTTTGACAGTGACGCGCCTGGTAAGCCTTCGCACTTATGCTCATTCCTTTAGAATACCCAAGTTTATTAACAGTTCTGTTGGTTGTTTTTGCAGATGCGCTTGAAAACTACGAGCTGGAGCTCGCGAAAGAGGAGGAGGAGGAAGAGGAGGCGCCCCTACTAAAGCGCAAAGCTAAGGGGAAATCTGGCGCAGGGGCCAGTAAGAAACAGAAGAAAAATGACACCCCTGTTGCTCATCCCCCATGCTCAAACGAAGGGACCTAAGGAAACCCAGGTGTTTACCACCAAGGTTTCTTTAGCTTCCCTGCCTGTGAAAGTGGGCAGACCTCCTGTCCACTTGAGGTATGGTGGCGTCACCTCCTCCGTTCGCAGCGGCTGAAGAGAGAAGCAGTGCCGCGCCTGCAACAGGTATACTTTGTTTATCTTCATCTGGCTGAATTGTTATTAAACCTTTGCTCCTTTGAATGTTTGCAGAACCGGCGACGGTAGCAGATCAGCCACAGGCGCCACAAGGTGCTGAGGCTGCGCCGGGGACTGCTTCGGAGTCCCCTGTTCTACCCTCTGAAAAGGGTAGAATGAACTTTATGGCGATGTTCGCCGCTGCGAACAGAATTGCGCCAAGGTATGTTTTGCACACTTGTCTTCTTTATTTTTCTTTTGGATTCAGTCATAAACCATTTTTCCTTGTTGATTTGTTCATAGGAGTTGTAGCTGGCGTACAAGTTGCTGGCGACACTCCTGGCGCCGTTGGCGGCGCCGCTGGTTCTGGTCCTGCTCCTGCTAGTGCTGATTCTCCCCTTATTGGGGTTACAAAGGAGCAGGAAGCCGTATTGCTCGCCGAACTGGCGGCGTCGAGACCTCCCTCGCCTCGTCCTACGCGCAGCCCTCTCTGCGAGGCTGGTTTGGAGCCCCCCCAGGTCGCAGGAGAAGAGGCCTATTCAAGAAGATGAGGAGGATGAGGGGGCTCAAGCTGAGGACTCCTTGGGAGACCGCGCCAGCCCTGCGATGCCACAAGTCTTCGCAGCGCATACTTCTGGTGGGGCTGGCGCTGACTTTTCTGCTTCATCCCCGCAGGTATGTTTTAATTTGTTGCTCCGCTGCGCGTACCTCCATATAAGTATGTTTATGACTTAGAACATTTCTTGTGTTTTGTAGGAAGGTGACCACGTTTATCGCCCGAGATGGAATATTAATGAAGACAGTTCCTTCCAATCCATGGGCGTATGCGAGGACTTCTGGGCTCATGCCGTGCCTCCTACTGAAAGGAGGTATCAGGAGGAGCGCACCCGCGCTGACTTGCTCAACGATCACATTTTCGCTGGGTCAGCTTTCTTTGCTGCCTCCCAAGAGCTTCATCGCGATTATATTAAAGTACGCGATGCTCTTGTGGCAGCCCAGCAAGAGGCTAAGGTGGCCGCCTGGAACCTTTCTGATGCTCGCGCACGAGCTGCGAAACTCCAGGCGGAGCTCAGCGAAAACCGAGCAAGTGCCAACACCGCCTATATTAAGCGCGGGCATGAGCTCCAAGCTGCGCGGGAGAAGCAGCAGTTGGCGGAGGCCAAAGTTGCCAAGTACGCGCGTAGAGTGCGTGTCTTGGAACAGCAGGCTGAGGCGCGTGACCAAGCTATCGTCCAGAGTATCACTGAAAAATCATCACTGGAGAGCGAGGTTGCGCGCCTGAAGAGGGAGTTGGCGGCCGCGCAGGCCGATAGAGATGAGGCCTTGGCGACGGCGGCGTCCAGCCAGGAAGCACTTGGTGCTGCGCAGGCGGAGAAAGAAAAAATCTTGGCGGCAGCAGCGTCTGATAAGGAGGAGCTAAAAAAGACTAAGGAAACTGTTGAGTTATTAAACTCCCAGGTTCCTGTCCTCGAGACGTCTGTTGCTGGCCTCGCGTAGGATCGCCAATGGCTGGTGTCACAAGGCATAACTCGCTGCGCTTTGGTGATGAAATATTCCGCCGAGTTTCAGGCCCTTGTGATGGACTGCAATGCCGCCGCGCGCTTGGTGGGCCGAGCTGAAGGGTTTACGGATGGGTATGACTATGGCATGTTGAAGAAGAACCCATCCGAGTACCCTTACAAGAGCGACGCGGCCTGCGCGGACATGGCCGCGGTGGGGGAAAAGTACATGAATACTCCCATCCCCATCCTTATGCAGGTACCTTGACCTTAATGAGTTTTACTTGACTAATTTTTCCAAGTGTTTTGTACTCAATACTTTTCTAATGATTTTGCAGATAGCTGCGCTTGCTGACCAGCCCGACCTCGGCGCGCTAAAGAAGTTGCTCGATGAATGCGAGAGGGCTGGTGGCGATGATGGTGGCGCGGGGGATGTTGCCCCTGC
>NW_027497103.1:0-20390 GCF_021521415.1 Bidens hawaiensis | reverse complement strand
TAATTACGTGAAGTCATTGCATGGGAAGCGGTCCTACCCGCACGAACCCAATAACGTGACAAACCTTCACGCAGGTCAGTTGAAGGGGAAAAAGTTCAGCACCCAAAAATGAAAGTGCCGGTCTATCCGCATGAATCATTAACGAAACTGAATAAAAACCTATCAACAACCGCGCGTCGAACGGTTAAAACTATCCAACACTGGTGACGGCATTCACATTACGTGAAGTCGTTGCGTGGGAAGGCGGTCTTACCCGCACGAACCCAATAACGTGGCAAACCTTCACGCAGGTCAGTTGAAGGAGAAGAGTTCAATTATTCCATTAAATGAAAGTGCCGGTCTATCCGCATGAATCATGAAAGGAAAATGAACACTAACCTATCGACAACCGCGCGTCGAACGGTTCAAAACAAAATTCTTAAAAAGGTAAGAAAAACCTACACGCAGGTCAGGTATGGGTAAGGTTTTGCCATCCTACTAAGTGCAAGTGACGGTTCTACCCGCACAATCACGAAAGAGGAAGCAAAACTTCACACCTATTATCAACCACGTTCAAAGGTTAACTTATCCTCAAAAGGTAAGAAAAACCTACACGAAGGTCAGGTATGGGTAAGGTTTTGCCATCCTACTAAGTGCAAGTGACGGTTCTACCCGCACAATCACGAAAGAGGAAGCAAAACTTCACACCTATTATCAACCACGTTCAAAGGTTAACTTATCCTCAAAAGGTAAGAAGAACCTACACGCAGGTCAGGTATGGGTAAGGTTTTGCCATCCTACTAAGTGCAAGTGACGGTTCTACCCGCACAATCACGAAAGAGGAAGCAAAACTTCACACCTATTATCAACCACGTTCAAAGGTTAACTTATCCTCAAAAGGCAAGAAAAACCTACACGCAGGTCAGATAAGGGTAAAGTTTTGCCATCCTACTAAGTGCAAGTGACGGTTCTACCCGCACAATCACGAAAGAGGAAGCAAAACTTCACACCTATTATCACCCACGTTCAAAGGTTAACTTATCCTCAAAAAGTAAGAAAAACCTACACGCAGGTTAGATAAAAGTTAAAAGTTTAGCCATCCTACCAAGTGCAAGTGACGGTTCTACCCGCACAATCACGAAGGAGGAAGCGAAACTTTAACCCACTATCAACCACGTTCAAAGGTTCTTATTCTAAACACTTGGAAAATTGCTAATTTAAACTAAGTATGCAAGTCATAAGTTTATAAAGCAAGGAATCCAAAGAAGGAAATAACAATCTTATACGCAAAAAGATTAATATTTCAAGAGTATATTACAAGAATGGCCGGGTAACTACCCGCCTAAAAGAAAAAATAAAAAACTATACAAGTCTTAGCAATGGGAAGGATCTTCAGGATCAAGCCTCAGGGCCGCTTCCACTTGGACCCGCTCCGTCAGAAGAACGGGGTGGTTCGAGGAACGCTTTGAGGACAGCTAACCCATCATCAGCAGCAGCTACTTCGTCCACCTTCTCCACCACTGGATGCGGGAAGGCGGCGTATTGGTTCAATGCTTGGTCATAAATGGCTTCAGTATCCACATTGAACAAAGGGAAGTTGGAAGGCGGGACGCCTTTCTCAACAAACCCTAGACCAAGCATGAAGCCGGCCTTTTCCCCATCATCATGAGAAGCGTTGAGGGCTGCGGTCATAGCATCATCGTAAGAGGTCTCTGAAAAGACCCGACGCACAACCTACAAAGAAAACACAAGTATTAGAACCTTTTCTTACAAAAGAAATGCGTGAAGATAAATCTAAACATACCTGAGGCAACGCTTCTCGAAGAAGCCATCGGAGGGCAGCTTGAGCTTCGGTATGGGCGCGTTCGGCTTCGCTCTTGTTAAGGTTGGCAAGTAAAACTTCCTTAGCGGCAGCCTCTTCGACGCCCTTAAGCTTCCGCTGGGTCTGGTCAAGCACCCCCCTTTGGTCCAGGATTTCCTGGAGTTTCTTGGCATCTTCCATTGCCAAGGCATCATGAGCGCGTTGGAGAGCCTCTAATTTGGCCTTGAGCTCCTCATTCTCCACACGCAAAGGCTCAGCAACGGCTTCAGCCTTGGCAGCCCTCTCGGTTGCGTTTCGCGCAGTCTCCCTGGCCAGCCGAAGCTGTTCATTCACAGCTTGGGCAGCCTTGGAGCGGGCCTCGAGTCGCGCCTGAACTTCAACCTCGAGGGCCTTGAAGGCCTTCTCCTTGTCGGCGGCAGCTGCCGCCAGCTGTTGGTTCTCCTCCCGAAGAGCACGCGCCTCAGATATGTCCTTGGCGTGAGCTGCTTTCAACTTGTCGTTTTCACGACAAAGCAGCTCGACGCGCGGCTGCATCCGGGCCTGGAGAACCCGAAGCTCATTAGTTAGCCTACCCTCCTGGTAGCTAACCATGGCTTCCCCCAACGCGCCCGGAGGAGCAGCGTGGCGAGCCCAGTCCACGCACTCCACGGGTGTGCGAAGGGTTGTTCCTCGGCGTATGTTCCATCGAGGAACATACACTTCATTGGAATCCGACACTGCAAAAGAAACAAAAGCAGTAAGGAAAAGATGATGAAAAACACAAGGGAAAAAGAAAGGAACCCTACGCACCTGTAGGGTCAATGACAGGCCGATAGCCGCCAAACCCATCACCTGAACCTAAAGGAAATCCATCCAACAGGTCAGGCAGACGGGAAGGTGGCAAAGATCGGCGTGAAGCCCTGCGCGTACCTGATGGTCCGGCCATTGGTGCCGGTGGCGCGGGCATGGTGGCAGCCGCCGTGGTCGCCGTCGTTGTCTCCGCCGCGGTCGCCGCCTCCTTAAAAGCAACAGTAACCGCCGGTTCCGTGAAGGATGCTGTAAAAATCGCACTCACGGCCGGCGGTGACGTCATCTCGGCCGGAACAGTTGGTTCGACGGAACGACCAACTGGACCAGCGGATGCAGGCGCAGGCGACTGGGTCGACGCCTCAGGAAGGCTGACCGAGCCTACCATCATTGGCGAGGAAGTACTCCCCTGCGCTTCACCCAGGATTGCGTCAACATCCACGCCTGCACAAAGAAAGTGTTAAAAGAAAATTATGAAGTGACAAATCTACAAAGGCATTATGATTATACTTACGGGTTTTCTTGACCCTGAACGTACGGACGGGCGGGGAGGAACCCGATGGAGCCGGCCTCTTGGTACCGGTCACCGTCGTCTTCGTTGGTTCTCCGGAGGTAACGGTCGTAGCCTCCGGAGCAGTGGTCTTCTCACCACCGGGCTTCCCCGCCACCTCTTCACTATCTGACCCCGTGTCAGATAGAACCACTGGATCAGCTGTGGCCTTCTCCTTCCCCTTCACGCCGGCAGCAGTCTTCTTCTTCCGCACAAGGGGAGGACCATCTGCGGATTCCTCAGAAGACAGGACGTAAGGATTTTCAGCAACGGGTACAGCATTGAGGGGTTCAGGATAGAATATCTCCTTACCTGGCCGCCGGTGGCTCAGGATCTCTTGGCCTGGCGGATAGACCTCCACAAACCTATCCGCCGTTTGCTCCAGGATGGGCAACTCATTGTCATCCAGAGCACGAGTGCCCACCCGCACAGGACTGTCAGCTTCCCGCGGGAACAGGAGCGACTCCAAATTATTCCCCTCTGAAAGAAAAAGAAACAGTTAGAAAATTAACTAATATCAGCAAGAAAGACAAGACATACCATAAGGAATAGAGTTCAAACCATATTCAAGAAGGATGGGAAACCGGGACGCATCCTTCCATACCCGGCTCATCCCCAGCAGCACCATCCCGGACTCCGCAAACCGGTAAACCGGAGATTGGACCCGGGATATCTTCGCGAACCATTCCGCCTCCTGGTAGCTGGAAGCGTGAAGGCTCGGAAGCGCTTGACCCTTCTTGAACTTCATAGCAATGGGGATGGCGCGGGCAGAGATGTAGAAGAACTCCCGCTTCCACGATCGGAGACTGCGCTCGGTCACGCAGATCTTCAAACCCTTAATACGGGTTGTTAGGGTGTACCACCCCTGGACGCACCTCCAAGTATAGAAGGTCATCAGGCGGTCCACGTAGGGCTCAATACCCAGAATCCGGCACACCCACTCGAAGTGCCGGACCTTGGCAATCGCCATCGGATGCACCTCGGTCAGGTGCACACCGTGCCTCTCCAGGACACGATACATAAACTTTGTCAATGGAAACCTAAGGTTCCCATAAACAAAGAATGCAGCATATACCCCGATCTTGCCACTGGGGGCATCGTACACAGTCTGGTGGGATTCAGGAAACTCAGGCTCGAGAGACTCGAGCATGAACTTCCTGACTATGTACTGGTACTGATCCAGAGGTAGAGCACACTGGCACTCGCCAGCAGTACTCCTATCGTCGGCTACAGCTTCAGCATCATGAGAAGACATTTTTGCAGAAAGAAGTGATTTCGGGAAAATGCTTGCCTGAAAAAGGGGAGTATTTGCCGGAAATCACTAAGAAGAAGAAGAGAGGTGAAAGTGTGGATTACAAAGGGGCCTCTCCCCCTTTATATACTAATCGCAATTAATGCGGTGAATTTAATGCGGAGGAGAGAGAAATCGAAGGTGCAATGAAACTATGACACGTGGCAAAAAGCAGGCTGGCAACAGCTGTTGACAGGACGCGTGCCAGTAATTTCGCGGCCACGCGCCCGAAAAATCGTGCCCACGCGCCAGGAAAAGCGTCTGGAATGACCATGTTCTGTCACGTCACCATAACTTCCTGCACGTCCTGACACAGTCAGAAGAAACCGTCGCACGACGTTTCAGAGGTTTGGACTGTTCTTATCTTTCCACCAACTCTTCGAATTTCAAAATTCAAAATTTAAAAATATTAAAAAGTAAGCGGGAAAATACCCCTTACCCCTTGGCAAACAAGTAACCGTTAGACGGATGCGGGTACAGTGTAAAGGCAAAACCCTTCACATACCTAGCACCCGCAGGGAATTGAAGCCAAGTAAACCTTGGCGAACAAGTAACCGTTAGACGGATGCGGGTACAGTGTAAAGGCAAAACCCTTCACATACCTAGCACCCGCAGGGAATTGAAGCCAAGTAAACCTTGGCAAACAAGTAACCGTTAGACGGATGCGGGTACAGTGTAAAGGCAAAACCCTTCACATACCTAGCACCCGCAGGGAATTGAAGCCAAATATTCCTCGACAACCAAGTAACTATAAGACAGGCGCGGATACAGTGTAAAGGCAAAACCCTTCACGTACCTAGCACCTGCAGGGAATTGACGCTAGGAATACCTTGGAAGTAAAATAACCGTAAGACGAGCGCTGGTACAGTGTTAAGGCAAAACCCTTCACATACCTAGCGCTCCGCTGGGAATTGAAACCAGGAAGGATCTTCTGGGCAATGCTTGCGGAAACGGAAATAACATCCCCGCATAGCGGGAACGTTGAGAACTACGTTGTTTGAAGCTCCAGGATGGAATTGGTGGTTTTAACATAATTGATCACTATGTTCAAAACTACCAAAACCTCATGGAGAATCCACACAACTGGGACTCAATGCTCCTGACTTGCGAGGAGGTTACAGACCTACCCGCATCATACCCAAAGACCAAGCAGGAAACTCGGGCATTTCTGCAAGTGACAAGGACTTCCCATGGAAAACCTTACAAAACCCTTTTCAAAACCCTTTGCTTAAGTCCAAAAGTTCACCTCACTTTATTAAACACGCATGAGAAGAACATTGGACTGGGGGGACTTGAAGAGGTAGGTCCCAGCAGAGCCCAGTTGGACCCGCAGGACTCACCTTAAACAGGGACGTCTGCGCAGAGACCAACTGGATCCGCAGGACCAACCATGCTCAGAGAAGTGACGTCCTTACGCGCAGTATGCAAGCTGGTCCCGCAGGAAATGCCTCCCATGGTGAAGGACTCCGCCTGTTCCCGCAGCCTCGGATACAAGCCATGAGGGAAGGCCACCCGCGCAGCATGGCTACACGCACTAGGTACTTAGCTCTCGATCATTCAGTGTCACCTGAAGGAATGAGCAAAGCCGGGAGCAATCCCGCACAGAGGCGGGAGGGGGAATACTCCCGCCCAAATAAGCCAGTCTATACTGAAGGACCTTTCACTGTACCTGACGAGGTATGGGCGAAAGATCTGATCAGGGATACGACAGCTCACTGATACAGTATGGCGAGCAGCATGCTCCTGTACTGTATCACTATTAAGCCGCTGCCTACTCACCAACTACTGTCATACCACGTGCGTAGCCGGCAGTTGGTGGAAAGGGAATAGTATACAGCAGGCCTGGTCGCTATCAGCCGCTGCCTACCCACCAACTACCAGCAGGGCACGTGCGTAGGCTACTGTTGATGAACAGGAACACTGTTGCAGCCGGCCATACCTCCTTGGAAACCTACCTTCGGCTATAAATACCCCAAATGGTATGATCATCCAAATACAATATATCTTACTACATTATCATCATATTATACCTGATATCTGCTCTAGCAATCTCTTAATATACTTTTATATTTAAAGAGCAATCTAGTCTGATTCTCACGCCGGAGGGTGGTCACAAGGAGGAACCCCCCCCCCCCCCTTCCCAGTGACGAGCTCACGGTGTCTGTTTTGCAGGTTATCAGAAGAACCATCTTCCAAGGGTCTAACCCCTCGTGGGAAACAGCTATCCAACCCCCAGGTTACCAGTAATCTGCCCGGGGTTTGGTTAGTGTTTCTTCAGTGACATACATAAAATATATATTAAAAAATATAATATAGTTTTATATTCATTTTTGTACATTAATGGTTGATGTGGTTTGCTCTTCCTATGCAACAAAAGAAACGGTCATTATGTTGTTCATTTATAACTTATAAACATTATAAACTACATAACATGGCCCGTGGATCATCATGGTCGGGTCCTATACAAGTAAAATTAATATATAATCAGTAATAGAACGTTAACTGTGATAATCATACAAATACTAAAATAGTTAATCTAAAAATATCAAATAATTAAACATATTCAAATGCATTTATAAAATATATGTTATTAATTTTTTATATATTAAGGCCCCCATGTTAGTGTGCTTTTAATACGAAATTAGTTTTGAAATTATATGTAAAAAAGTAAGAGAACCGAATAGTTGAAAACAACTAAAAAACATATGAGATTAAAGCTATATGTATAATTGCTTATTTGAATTATTTATTAATATGAAGTTGTCCAAGTTATTTTAAGAAATCTTAAATCACTCGTAAAACTGTAAAAGTAAGAGTACATTTATGTTCTAACGATTCAGATTTGTATTTGAAACGTCCTTCGGTTCAACGGTTCATGATAGACAAAGATAATTATATTTATTGTATGAGTTTTATCATATAAATATAGTAGATAAAAAAAGCATATCAAGGTATGAGTTTATATTAAAAAAAAACAATGTAATCAGGAATATAAATATTATAAATTCATATATTTATGTAGGTGTTCTTTTAAGAGAAATCTACAATATAAAAAAACTATTTATAAAGAATATAAATTACCAGAAAGAAAATATGAATGATTGATGTGTGAAGGAAAAATCAAATTTTGATTATTGTTAGACATGTTGTATATGATTTGTGAAGATGGAACATGCTTTGTTTGACTTTTGAATATGTAGCAAATGTGTATGTAGGGTTTCCTCGTTTAGCTCCATATTCCGTTCATACTTTTTATTTTGATCTATGACTTGTCATATAAAAATCTTTAAATTATTATAAAAGCTATGGTATAATGAAATTGAATAACTTATTTTAGTTGGGTCGAATTTAATGACGGTGATGGGAGAGGACAGAAGAAAGAGTACTAAAAGAGGAAATATATTGAAAGCTTGCACTAAATAGTTGGATAAAAAATGGACTGGATAACCGTACACATCAATAAATAGACAGGCGATATAACCAACTTATAACTTAATAGAGGATGATGGTATACGCGGTATAATTAAGAGGGGAATACTACAATTAGCACAATCCTATATAATCATTACAATTTACCTTTGTATGGTATATAAAAGAGTAATTTACGCTTTTGGTTCGTGTAATTTGGCATGTTTAACCGTTTCATTTTTCATTTAAAAAAAAAGTATCTTTCGACGTTAATGACATGAGGTTTAATAGTTATAGCCATTGCAATCATCGATTCTTTGTTTTCATTTATTGTAAAATAAAATATGATCACATGCCCCTCACATCAAGGGCATTTTAGTTATTTCTGGCATCGACGTTTAATTTAAAGAACGTCTTCCAACTTCTTGAACCGGAAAAAAGCAAGATGGTCGGCCTTGCACGGTATGGTATTGGGAAGCAGCCAAGTTCATAACATTAGTTTCGTTGGTATTGCTTTTAATGTAAAGGTTTTATATACATATACGCCATTGAACTTTGTTATTTTGAACATATCCTTCCACTTTGAGCACTACGTATTTTGGGTACGATGTTCATCTTGTTGCATCGGGAGTTACCGGATTGTAGAACTCCTAGGTCGTAGTGCATGGTAATTGTGACATCTGCCCCGATCCGACCCGACCCAGGTACCCGTTTCTCTGACCCGATCTCTTTCTTTTATGATTTAGTATTTATTTATACTTATATTTTACTTTTAAAAATAATATATATATTTTCCTTCCCGCCTCTCTCTCTCTTTCTTTCCGCCGTCCCGTCCCTCTCCTTCTCTCTTTCCGCCTTCTTTTCCCTCTTGTCGCCGTCCCGCCCTTACGCCTTGTTTCCCTCTTTTTCTTCTAACTCTTTGCTTGTCCTTTGTTCCTTCCCGCCTAAGGTTGTCTGCGCAGCTCCACGCGCCAGACTCCCTTACAAGGAATCCTGCGTGAAGACCACCTGTACAGCGATTCGCGAGACGAACTCTTCAGCGCGCTAAGAATTGTGATTCTTCTCGCAGCGCGCTAAGAACGGTAGTTCTTCCCGCGACGCGCTAAGGATTTGTAGTTCTTCTCGCAGCGCGCTAAGAATCGTAGTTCATCCCTCGACGCGCGAAGAATTATAGTTCTTCCCGCGGCGCGCTAGGAATTTTAGTTCCTCCCGCGGCGCGCTAAGAAATGTGATTCTTCCCGCGACGCGTTAAGGTTGGTTCTGTCTGCCTTCGCGCTCGCGCACTTCTGCCTTCGCGCTCGCGCACTTTTGCCTTCGCGCTCGAGCCTTCTCGCGCTAAACCCCTTTGAGTTTTCTTCTGTTTAATCTAGCCGTTGCTTTTGAGTTGTCTTATCTTTTGAGCTGTTGACCTAATCTGCTTTATGTCTGAAAAGTTACTTTCGGCGCAGCATGCGCACCAACCCCATTGGTTGGCAGATAAAGTGACTGACATTATCTTTTGAGATCTGCTTTTGCCATGCTTGACCAGTACCTTTTTCTGAACCGCCCATGCCTTTTTACTGTTCCCTGTCAGCCTTTTTCTCTTTTTCCCTGCTGCCATATCTTTTGATATCTTTTACTTGCTTTTGGATATCTTTTGCTATCTTTTGTTTTGTCTTGTTCTGTTTGTCTTGGAATCTTTTCCCCTTTTTCTGGATTCATGTCTCCTAGGGTTTCTCTATAAATAATAGTATTATTTTTCCTAACACTACACACACAAACACTTAATCTCTCCTGTTTTCCTTGCTCTCTGCCGCCTCCCTCTCTGCCTCCGTCTTCCTCCCTGTTCTGTCCTGCTTTTCCGGTAATATATATATTATATATAATAATTTAATTATGCTAACTTATATCAAGACTTAAAACAGATCGTTAAAACAATAATCTTTAATTATAGGTTAACTTGTGCTTGTTTAAAGTTGGTTCTTGCTTTATCTTACACCGCATCGTTTATCAAGTGAGTAATCTCGTACCTAATCCCTTTTTGCTTTTAATGTTTTGGGATGTTCATGTGTTCATACAAACTTAGAGTCTTAAACTTGTTTATGAGCTTTAGTCGCGCAGTATCCCATGTGTTGAGGACGTTTACTTGGCTGTTTATTTGTATGTGTGTATCATTAACCGCTTTGTTCGGCCTATTCCGCAGTTTTCATGGATCCATTAGATGAACACGGGAGACCTATCGTTTACGGTTTTCTTTGTTTACACTTGCACAGATGTTTTCTCGTTTTTGTGCTCAATTGGGAGCACGGATTGAACTATGAACTATGAGCTATGATCTATCTAGGCTTGATCACAATCTGATTGCACCCTTGTTAAACACCAGACATACACGTGTTGCGCGCAGATTTATTGTTATCTATGTATTGTATTAAACTTGATTTCTCACCAACACGCAAGTGTTTGACGTTTATTTTAACACATGTTCAGGTTTGCAGTAGCTGTTCTGGAGCTTGTGGACACTTAGGAAGTTTTCTTTATTTTGGACCTAGATTAAAATGTATCAAGACAAGTTTTTGCTGTTCGAATATTATGATTATAATATATTGATTTATGATGTTTTATGTCATCTGTGTTTACTCTGCGCGTGCGCGAATGAATGTATTTATTAAATATTGACACCCAATAGTGTCACGAGTAATGAAACAATATGTGGCGCCCCGATGTATAATCCGCCTTTGGTCGGGGTGTTACAGTAATGTGGTCTTACCGGATTGTATATTGGTTTCAAAGTGTCTTTTTAGTTCTGGGTGGTAGTGGTTGGGTTTTCAGGATGATACCGGATGGTGTTTTCAATAATAGTTTTGGGTTGGGTTTGGTTTCGTTTCAAAACTAATGACAGGTTTGGATTGTTGTGATTGTTGAGTATCGTAAGGTATAGATTACAACCAGCAAATGGCAATCGGGCGACAAAAATAATGGATATTCTCGCAATAGATTAAATCGGAAAATTTAACTCATGGATTTTCTTTTAGATTGGATCTATTTTGTAGAAAAGGTTTGAATTGTTTATAAAGAATGGCAGTGGGTTATCGCGTGAAAAAGAGGCTATGGAGAGCGTGAATTCACTCTCAAACAACTCTCAGCCTCAGGCAAACCTGACATTGTGTCCTCACCCAGTCAAGCATTACATCACTGCTAACAAACGCTCATTCAAGCGATACCTCATTGCTCGAGAGCATCTCACCACCAAACACTCATGGTTCGTAGAAGTACATGAGGTGGAAACAAGGTATATGATATTTATTTGCAAAAACCAGTGAATTAAACGTTTAAAATCTCAAAAACCTAATTTTTTTTATTTGATTTGATATACAATATGCGCTTGTTTTCAACCAATATACACATTGCAAAGTATTATCTTGAATTGGTTTAAATTTTCATACTCCTCTAGTGCTTATTACTTTTTATAAAAGGTTAAGGCCGCCATATTCTTTAGAGGTAAAAAGAAATAAATTGGTTTATAAACAGTCAAATCAGTAAACTATATATTCCTAACTCTTACTAGATTGAAAACTTAGAAACTTAATATTCTTTAATAGAAGTAGCAGAGCTTTTATAATAAAAAGACTGACTCTTGAACAGGTCGTAGCCAAGAATGGGTCAAACAAGAATAAGGAATCTTTGTAAAAACAACACATGTTCATGATACATAAAACTCTAACCGTGTCAATCACATTTTGCATAGGGAAGTCACATTCACGTTTTCGTTTCGTCCTACCGCATTTGTTCTTTAATATTGTCTGGTTTTTTTAGTATGTTTTAACTTTTTTAAAAAAACAAACAAATAATTATCTTAAGACATCATCCAAGAAGATAAATGAAAATTTAAAGGATTCAAAACACCAGACAACAGTACCAAAAAAGATGCCTAAAAACAAAAAAGACAAATATTAAAAAGTATAAAAGTTGACATGAATTGAAAGGGTCCAACCTCAGTAAGAAGTTAGTTTCTGAAGCCTCTGCTGTTTCTTCTTCCTCTTGCTTTCTCAAACTTCCTTCCCTTGGATCGCACATATGGCTTGGTGTGACTGTGCGGCACACCTGGCCCATCTCCAAAGTGCTTAACAGCTTCTCGTGAATTCTTTGGACCTCTTACCAGAACCTGCATCAACCATCAATCCAATTAATAATCTCGATGCTCAAGGTCTGTTGCTTAATAACTGACTTTTCACAATCATATCTGGTCTAGTAAGAGTGGGCTTCGTTGGGCTAAAAAGAATGAACTAAAAAAGGGCACTTCAGCTGAAAAAATGAACTTCCAACAACATGCAAACCAATTTAACTAAAAATCTAAATCAAACCATGCCTGCCACTAGTTCTAATTTAGGTCCGATTCCAGCAAAACAGAATAACAAGATAATAAACAACATATGTACGCAACTACGCATGGTGTTGTGATACAACCAATCAATGAAAATTATTTTATAAAAAGCTTCAAGCTTCATAAAGTTTATGATTTCCTAAACAACAGAAATTAGTCAAGATGCAAATGAGCCAAGCTGGCTGATGATCTACTCAAAATCGGCTCGTTAAAAGCTCATATTGATCAGAGCTCAAACTTTTAAATAAGCTTATCTAATTAATGGGCCAAGCTTAAGCTAACTCTAAAACAAGCCTATTATTTAAATATAAATGAGCCAAGCTTAAGGGATTCAAGATTAAAGCCACGTCTTGTTTCATATCACAAGGCAGCAGAAAATAATCAAAAACTGATAATTGAATTACAGTGCAACAGAAGGATGAACACCAATACAATAAGGACTCAAGAACTAATTTACCAAATCAAAAAAGAAACACGTATTGAAATACATCATACAAAAACTATGGAATTGGGTTCATCCTCAAGAATCATAAAAACTGCATGTACATAACACACTACCATGAAGTGTGGCAGATATCAACTAACATGTAAACTGAAGGCATCATGCATTTCAATCAAGACCATCACATTAAATAACAGAACACCAAAACAATTTAAACTAAAAAGTCAAATCACTAAATCACTATATGGAGGGAAAACATAAAATTGCCTAACTTTGTATTACTGTAACGTAGAATCCAATTCGCCTTATGTTAATCTTAATCTTCACCATCTCAATTGCACATCTCTATATCCTTAATATATCCTTCCGAGAACCCTAATTTGCATTGCATAAAAAATCAAGGGGGCTTAAGAAACCGCTTCACTAACATAAGAAAGAATCTGCCCAGTGTGAATCACCCAAAATCAAGGTAAAACAAAGCGGATTGCTTGGTTCTTGATGTCATTTGGTTATGAGGGATTGCAAATTGAACAGCGCTATAAAGGTATTTTTTTATGAAAAGGGAAAATATGTAATTAATTTTTGAGCTTGGGAAAAACTAAGGGTGTTTAAGAAGGGCAAATGTGTAAAAATCCCTTATATATATTATATATATATAGGGGTGGGTTAAAATAAAAGAAGATAGTTTTCTAGGAAGAATAAGATAGATCATAGCAATTGGATCATGTTAATCAATGGTTGAGATCTAAATTTACCAAAAACCGACATAGTTTCCTAGAATTACTCTTTCACCTTTATAACCGACATAGTTTCCTAGAATTATTCTTTCACCATAGGTTATAATGCCACATGTCAAAAATCTATTGGTTCTTACCATTCTTAGGAAACTCCTTATTCTTATTTGAACCCTTTTCTATATATATATATATAGGGTTTGGATCAAATACAAATGAAATTAACGTGCTAAACGTGAGAATCAAGTAGAGTAATTATATATACAAGTAAAGTAATTATGTAATTACATCATAGAGTAATAACGTTATTACTCTATGATGTAATTACATAATTACTCTACTTGTATATATAATTACTCTACTTGATTCTCACGTTTAGCACGTTAATTTCATTTGTACGTTAACTTTCCCCTATATATGTGTGTGTGTGTGTGTGTATAGAGAGAGAGAGAGAGAAGAGGGTTCAAATAAAAAACAATTGTTTTGTTAAAAGGGTAAGAAGGCTTTAAAATAAAGCACGCCAACAAAATAGGACATTATACCATGTAAATAGGACACTATACAGTTTTTAAAAACTACTAATCCCAACCACTAAATTCTAGATCCAACAGCCTAGATCTATTCTAATTATGCTTTTCACAAAACTATCGTTTTTTGCATTAACCCTAACAATATATATATACATACACACGCACATACATATTTATATAATAAGATTTACTACATAGAAATCAATGATAAAATTAACTAAACAATATAAACTATATCATAAATTAAAAATTTTGAAAACGTGTATAAACTAATAATAAACAAGCTGAACTAACAGCTGAAAAACAATTCACAACCATAGCTCGAAATGAGCCAGGTTGTGTTCATGCCGACTCGTTTACATCCCTAGAAACAGCAACTTAAAATGCTCGTCAAACATTTTAAACAAATCTAAAAACAAGGATTTAACTTTTCAACATTCCAGAATAAACGTTAAAGGCAAACCAAGTCATATTAAAAAAAACATAATTTTTGGTTGGTGAGTAAAACTGGCAAATCAAAGCAAATCCACTCATAAGCCAAAAAATACTTTAATGTGAATATAACTCAGTTTTCATTAAACTTAATATCATAATGCTGACGAAAAACTGTGTATTTAAATTTTTAAAAAGATTATCAAGCATAGTTTATGAAAAAACAGCCAAATAAAATGGAAAATAAAATAGAAACAAATGATCAAATTGAAAACTTGACACAACTTAAATATTACTACATGACACTAAAACAGAAGATTATAACCTTATTGATGTATCTGAGCTAACAAAGCAAATATCTAAGCTAATAAACTTACTCACATAAACTGTTATAAACCACAAAAATTAAGAATAAGTATATAAAAAACAGCATACCGTGTTCTGTCCAAGTGGAGCTCTAAGAGCCAGCTGGTCAAAAGTCAAACATTCTCCACCAGCCTTCTCAATCCTTGCCCTAGCAGTCTCTGTAAACCTAAGAGCAGTAACCTTCATGCAAGGGATCTCATGAACTCTAACATCATCTGTAACCGTTCCAACAACCACAGCAATCTTGTCTTCCTACTTTCATAAACATCATATGAATATTAAAAAACTATACAGCATAACTAGAGCTGTAAAGAAACCAATCTTCCAGCATACTGTTTGCAAACTGTTCGGTTAAAAGTTCGTTTATGTTTGTTCTTTTATGTATGAACGAACATGAATAAAAAATTCGTTCAATTCCGTTCAATTGAGTTTTTAAATGTTCGATAACGTACGTTTATGCCCGTTAATGTTTGTTTGTTTATGTTTGTTCTTTAAAGAATTTTAGTACTTTTTAATAACTATTTTGTTCTTATCATATAGATTTAAGCAAAATTATTAACTATAATTCAAATATGCATATATTTATATTATTTATGAATATGAATTTTAAATAAAACACCAACATACACTGAACTGGGTAGCCAGAAAGAAGCGTTGACACTGACCACTCTCAGTTAAGCCAAATGAACTAAAACATTGTTCGTGTTCATTTACGTTCGCTTACTTTCTTAATGAACGAACACAAACAAAAAGTTTCATTCAGTTAGTTGTTCATGAACTGTCCATTTATCCGATAAAAGCATAACATGAAGAAGTCCGTGTTCTGTTCAGTTGGCTTGCAGCCCAAAGCATAATAACAATATATGTTTCTCGATACATTTAATGCTAAAACTTGTAACAAATATCAAGACACTAAACATTTAAGTAGTATTTAGCAACTGAATTGAGATACCTTGCCAGACATGTATCGAATCAAACGAGATAGCGAAATCGGAGGCTTGTTAACTTTGCTCATAAAAAGCCTCTTTAAAATCACAGCATTGAAATTGCTTCCAGTTCTCCTAACTAAAAACCTATAAAGCTACACACACACACACACACACACATAAACAAAATGTACTACTAACTTAATTCAACAAAATTAAAAGCTAACAATAAGTATTCATACCTTGACGAGAAGCTTGAGATAAATATCATCTGACCTAGGGGCGGTTCTCTTGGTCCGCTTGCTCTTTCCACCTGCAACAAGATCTATACCCTGGATAACGAAAAATGATAATGTGTTAGCATAAAGTACAACAAGAGATGGTGCCGTTGAAGCTAGGGTTTAGGTGGATGACGGTACCATGGCGACGGCTGTTGCTGATTGATACCTGCAGAAAGAAACGGTGATGGAGATGGAGGCTAGGGTTTATGAAGACTTAAACGGAGAATTTGTACGTGTCTGTGAACACAACACAAGCCCAGTGGTGAGCTAGTTTTAGCCTTTTAGGTGGCGACTAAGCCCATTGCAAACACTGGATATTGCGTTTTAGGCCCGTATCTTTTTATTCAGGGAGACAGGGCACCCCATGGCGAGCTCTGAACCCATATATATGGTAACACCGTCGTCGCCTGTGTGAGTAGAGGTGCACGAACTAGTTTAAAACTCAAAACCGGTTTGGGTTAAAACCGGTTCGGTATGGTCAACAAAAGTCAAACCCGGTTTATGATCGGTTTCGGTTCGGGTTTTGACCGGTTTCAGTTCGGTTCGGTTAACTTGTTTGGAACCGGTTTTGGTGGAGAAAATTACAAACATGTTCCAAATCTACGGTTTCAAACGGTTCCAAACCGGTATCTACATAATCGGTTTCAAACCGGTTCAGTTTCGGATCAGCTTTCGGGTCGGTTTGGTTAACCGGTTTATTTGTCCAGCTCTATATGTGGGTATGTATGACTTCAAACCCGTGTAGTAAACCTTTGCCAATTTTTTTAGAACGGCGACTTTCTTGTATTTAAGTTACCGCACTCTCCAAACATTGAGAGTCCCATGGCCAGACTATGTAGGTTTAACCGGGCTCACGCTGGCTTCAGAGTTTGGCTTGGGTATTCACCCCGGGAAACCATACCGCCGGCTGTCACTTGACAGTCGTTGTGCAGCCACAAGAGTGGAACTCTCTGGCATAACACACGGTGTGACGAAAGCCTGGTTGGCTCGGGATTCAAATTGACCAACCTTGCACAAGGCCTAACTCAAATCCTTCATTGTCATAATCCACCAAAAATAACACAAGTGGGGATTGAACTTGAGTTCTTTGCCATTAATCAACTTGTGTTTATTTTGTGTTTAATTTAATTCAAATTTAAGAAAAAGAAACAAAAAGTTATATGGTACTTGCGAGTGGGTGTTGTCAATGATTTTATAGTTCGTTGGTACTTGAGTGTAGAAATGAGACGATAGCATGGGATTGGTCGGTACATTAGTACTACTCATAAGTGTCCATTCCTCTCTAATGCTTTGAATAAAACACAGTTTATTGTTTCTAGATGTTGTTAGTTTTTATATAAAAACTCGTATAATTGTTACAAACTTTCAACAAAGAAAATACCTCATTATAAGAAATGAATATGGAATTGCCAACTTCATAAATCATTTGGTATCGTGGAGCACAAACCAGTCCACTTTTATGATGATGTAAAAACTATTATTGATAAGACTATTCGTAACACTAATACTGAATTCTTTTCATAAACATGTCCAGTAAGCTCACATCATATTTTTACCCATCTCTCTTACAGGATCGTGTCACCTCAACACTGCCATGCACATTCTCCCCACAAGCACCCCATTATATCTACACAAAATAGCAAGAAATAAATAATTATTAAAGTGGCCCACAATACCCGCATTTTAGGTGCCCTTAATGACGTGAGGCTAGTTTGTGAAGTGCGACCCCAACACTAACCTTTTTGGGGTTGCCACGGCGGACGTGCAGGTCTAATAACACCGGCGTTGCGGAAAGCCTAATGAACAAGTTATGGATGGATTATTTGTATGCATTGAACGGTTTGCTCATGGAATAACAACAAAAGATCACACACAGCTTATTGGATATCAAAATGTTTCTATATACTTGGCCATTAAGTGAAAAGACCAGAGTTCCCGTTCATTACAAACACTAGCATATTATTGTAAAGATTATGCATTATATGTTCATTATTAAATTTGGACCTTATTTGGATATATGACTCCTACTTTATGATGATTTGCTATATGAGTTTTTTTCCGTGAAAGAAATTGTGGCATTTTCGAACACCTTACACCAACAAAGAAAATGATATTGACACAAGACAAGTTGAATGACGTGGTGTACATGCAATTCAATTTTGATTTGGAGCCTTGGCATAAAACCGCTGATCTAATAATTTTGGAAGATATTAATGATACTAATGTATGGTTGATAGGGAGAATGGAAGATAATGGTCAAGATGGTGATGATCTAGTTTTTGTTGGTGATGATTTACATGGGTTGCAGTAACTAGATTTTTTTTTTTTTTTTGGGGGGGGGGGGGGGGGTTGCAAATGACCATATTCACAATACGAAATCTAACACCTAAGTTTGAAAACACATTTATTATATTATTCAATGAAAACGGTCCCAAAAAAAATTTTCCACCTTAGATGCATTTATAGCCCATTAAAACTTTTAACTTAAAGACATTCCACAACAATGTGATTTAGAATTAAAAGTTTGTATGTTGATGTCCGTCCCGAAAGCTTAATCTTCCACATTTGGTGCCTCACAAGGTAAGACATCATTAACATTGATATTAATATTAGAATGCTTAAGCAACTCTAGTATCATGGTTGTAATAAATATGTTAAACTTGTCATTTGGATCGTCAACTACAACGTCAACGATCCTTCTTGTTTTCGTGCGTTCCGAACTTGCAACATGTGACCATTAGCGTAAGCTAAGTAAGCTTGGAAATGAATATGATTTGTATTTCATACGATGGGTGATCCAGGGTATCTGAGTATGCTATGATGAATATCACATAAGGAGGCCATGTTGAAAACACATAGGCTTGTGCAAGATAAAATTATGAAGAATAATGAAGAACATAAGCACACGGGCATGTCATCCTGATTTCATGGTCGTATAACTTTCTTTAGTGTAAGAGAAGTGTTGAATTACCTAACTAAATCATGATTGGCCCCATAGTTGTGTGATACGAAGTACACAACTAGGTAAAAGTATTTACATACTCACGATTTGAACAGTTGGATAATGTTAGCTTGACGCCCTGCTTGCGGTGCGCGCATATAATGTATATATGTGTGAACCCTCGGGTGGGCAAAAGTAAAATTGCACTAATTTTGACGTTATTTTACTAATCTCGTGAAAATAACGTTAAAAGTGGCGGAAGGTTAATCAGGCATCATGTGGTGGCGTTGATAGCCGAAAGACAAGGGCACATGCACCGATCAGCCGGTGTCCCGATGATTGAGTGCTATGTGCCTTATGTCCAAGGCTTGATGCAAAACTACTATCGAGCCGGGGGTCTCACCGGAAGCAGCCTCTCTATCCCTATGGATAGAGGTAAGGCTGTCTACATCTTACCCTCCTCAGACCCTACCATAGCATTGCTATTGGTGGGATATACTGAGTACGATGATGATGATATATATGATGATAATGTTAGCTTGTCTCAATCCCCAAATTCTTCCTTAGTATCAAAAGCAAGTCAAATCACTTTCCATAATCTATAGACAGAATTACAAATTTTGTCCTTTAAAAAAAGCCAAAAATCGGTTCGTGTCCTTTTCTAAGTTTCCTTGCAGGCGGTGTCCTTTAAACTTTTTTTTTCTACACGTTATGTCCTTTACGCTAACTGGGTTAGAAAAACTCAGTTAAATGCCCTCACGTGAGACGCATGTGAGGGCATTTTTGTCTTTTTGCCTACCCTGCAACAACAACTTCTTCTTCTTCTGCTGTTTCTATACCTTCACTAACATCATCACCTGCCATCACCCTTCCTCAACCACCACCCAACCTTAACCATCACCTGCCACAATCGAATCTAGCACCACCCTCCCATCTCCGATTAACCACCACCGGTATGCATCGTGACCACCACTGATTCACGGCCACCAGAACACCGGAGCTACCAACCACCGTCACCTAGGGTTTCCAAACAGAAACCCGACCCAAAATTAATCCCCAAAATTCCCCAAAATTAACATGTAACCCTTAAATCCCCAAATTGGACTTCACCTCGAACAATCTGAGTTGATAACTGAGTTGTCGTTTAGAAAGAGAGAAAGATCACGGATAATCCACAACCAACGAAACCCCCTTGTTCTTCTACACACCACAAATTATTATTATTATTATTCAGTAAACCATGGTGGCCCGATCACTTACTTACTCTTGATACTTGATATGATACTGACCGATTGATTGATTGATTTATTAATAATGGAAGGTGCTCAACGACGTCGTTTATCCGTCATCGGTTCTCATCTTCGTCCAATTACAGTCTCACCATCCACTTCGATTAATGTTTCTTTATGTTCTGATTCCGAGAACACTGATTGCGTTTTCTGCAAGATTGTTCGAGGTGAAGCACCTGCTTTGAAGGTATATTAAGGGTTACATGTTAATTTGGGTATTTAAGGGTTACATGTTAATTCAGGGTAGGCAAAA